>NW_023501076.1:362500-480185 GCF_014066305.1 Letharia columbiana
GGGATGATATCGTCAAAGGCCGGTTGGTGTCAAATATCCCTTTCATAGGCTCCAATGAACATTAAACAGTGCAGAGACTTGGCAAGCGATGGTATCGTGGCATCGTGGCATCGTGGCATCGTGGCATCGTGGCTTAGAGGCTTGTCCATCACAAATCTACGCTTTACATGCCCTCGCTCGTAAAGCAGGTCTATGCCAAGAAACTCACGGTATCAAGTAAAGAAAAGATCCTCGTCTGGTTCGTGAAGATCATGTTCGGTGACGACAATGCTGCTTAGGCAGCGTTCGAGACGAATCATCCACCCACCTTCATTTCCTGAACCGCAACGCTATAACACGGCATCCTCCCACAAGCATCAACGATTCAGATCCCTCTCATATATACAATACTCACCCTATCCCCTATCCCAACATCCTCAACACGCATCTCCCAATCCTCCACCTCCCCTCCCCTTCCCTCCCCACCGCACCTCCCCTCCAGCCGCATCCCCTCCCCTCCCCCGCCCCCTCGAAGACCGCCCCCGGATCCGCAACCGTCAACGCGACCTCGACAACCACGACCATGCCCCCCTCCAGCACCATAAAAGCGGACTGATCATTCGCCAGACTTCCTTCAAAGCCGGCATGCAACTCGGCGACGCGGAAACAGGAGCGGATGAAGATGTTCAAGGTCGCGAGAGCGATGGCTGCCAGGGGGGGAAACGGTGGGGGTGGTAGTCAGCGGATGGGAGGAACTTGCAGATGGTGGGAGTGGAGGGGTGATGGAGAAGGTCGGGAGGGAAGTAGGGGGTAGAGCGTACGTACCGATCAAGAAAGCGTGGAAGCGCCGAGCAGAGCAATGGATCCTTGAGCCCGGCGTGTCCCCAGCCGTAGCGCCGACTTGACAACGCATCTGTATCGCAAAGTCCGCGCACAGCGACATGAAGCAGAAGAGCGAGAGCACTTGGCAGGATAGGCCCGCGATCACGATGTTGACTCCGGTCTGTGTCTCTTTGGGCGTACCGGCCGTATCGGCCAGAGCGCCACCGACAGCCTGCAAGACCAGGGCAAGGATATCTGACGTGATGAAGATGATGGCGTAGGTGAAGATGATGCGGGAGAGGCAGAGGTAGATGCCTGCGGTGAGGAAAGCGGGGGCGAGAGTCAGGCAGGCGATGTCCCTAGAGGATGTAGCTGTTTAGGAGGGAGGATGTTTGGGAGGCGTTAATAAAAAGATATTCACGTGAGGAACGGGGTTCCTGAGGAAGGGGTTCTGAACCATCTGGACTCGTGCGACGTAGCCAACGATCTCGCCGAGTACGCCAAAGAACAGTGCCACTAGATAACCCCAGGTTCGGTAGTGAATTCCGAGGACGCTTTGTATAACATGTACAGCGTAGGGGACTTCGAGGTAGAATGCATTGCCAGCAAGGGAAGGGATATAGTCGACTGTTGCCCAAGCAAGTGGACGAGTCTGAATGGTGCAGAGGTTGACATTGTTGATAAGCGTTGCATTCGAGTAGGCAGCCTGTTCCGCAGACATTGTGGCTGCGGGGGAAACCCCCCAAGGGGAAAGCAAATAGAGGCAGAGAATGCTTCGCGGTCCAGAAGCTGGTGTAACAAGAGCAGAAAGCAGACGGATAACGCTTGGGAGATGGACGATAGGCAATCCTGGAAAATGGGAGAAGAAAAATTGATTGGGTCCTCACTGCATAGAGAATAGAGACACCTTCAAGGCAAGGACGTAATTGGACTCATGGGCACCTGAAGCTATGCTTTGGCAGAAGTATGAAGCCTTGAACACGAACGCAGCCGTTGAGAATGTTTGTTGGGTAATACAGCTTATGCCAACCCGAGGCGCAGATTTGTGACAGTCTATGAATTGTTTGTTGATAATAGCTCTCCAAAAATCACCACTAGGCTCGGAGACATCATTCAAGACCGCTGGACTGAGCTAGTTAAGCGAGTCACGAAGCGACCAATCACATCAAATAGAATAAAGGCTAGCAATGCTAGTAATACGGCGAGGCGCAGCAGACTTTCCTGAATCAGAAGACTCAAGGCAGCCAATTGAGCAACATACTTCTTCTCTCCATTGCAGCCTTTTTTTCACAATGGGTGTGATACTTCGCGAGACGAGTCACGACTTATGAGACAAGGTTCCTCTGTGTGCCTCTCAGCTATGGCATTGGCAATCGTTAAGAAACCGAGGGCTGGAGGATACCACGTGAAGACTGGATGCAAAACTTGCAAGTGAGTCTGTTCCTTCCTGCCGCCACGATGGCAATATACATTCACGCCGTGCCGACCAACGCACAACCATTCACGGGCTCCGTGTCTTTTCTCGGGCCTTATTCTCAGTGACGGCCCGGTAACTCGTAACTACAACTCGTCTTGCCGCGCATCTCCTACTTGCCCTTCGTGTTACTTGAGTTGGGCGGCCAGATAACCAGCGTGCAGCCGTAGCCTTGCTGACTCCTTGCCTCGACAGAATCCGACACGTCAAGTGCGACGAGGAAAGGCCTACCTGTAGCAAATGCCGCTCCACTGGCCGTGTCTGCGATGGTTACGGAATCAAACAGAGCACTTCCAAGTCTCCGGTTAACAACAGTGCCCACTTGTTTCCCGTAGAGGCCACAATCAAAGCACTCTCGATACAATCAGGCCCAACTATCAGCATTACCGGAACGAACCAAGAGCGCCGCAGCTTCGCTTTCTTCTACTACCAAACAGGACAGCAGCTCTCGACCGCCCTACACATAACGCTGATACACCAGCTTACCCTACAGGCCAGCCACAGTGACGAGGCGATGCGGTCTGCTGTCATTGCTCTTGGCTCGATTGGAGAAAGGTTGGCGATTAATGACCTCCTGACCCTAGAAAATGAGCAAGCAAATGCCTGTCATAACTTCGCTCATTTGCAGTATTACAAAGCCCTAAAGCATCTCCGGGAGCGCATATCCAACGACCTTGAAGGTTCGGGCAATCTGGCAATAATACTGTGTTTCCTATTCACAATCTTCGAGTTCTTGCAAGGTAACGATTGCGGATCCCTCATTCACCTCCGAAGCGGTCTCAACATCTTGCGGCGAGATCATGGATCGGTGTCTACGGGGCTTCAGACAGTCTCGCCCGACCAGGATCCCTTGAGATATGAGATTCTGAGGATTTTCGGCAATATGGATATGCAAGCGACCATATGGCTAGGATCAAAAACCTTTCAAGCTCCCATCATGATCCCGCCCGATGATCCTGGCGATGTCCCAACACATTTAGATTTGTTTTCTACCCTGGAGGAAGCGGCAGAGTCGTTGACTCATCAAATCGACTCCACAGATCATTTCCGACCCCTCTGTGATGCTTACGTTAGATCAGAGTCCCCAGATCAAGTACCACCGGCAATGCACGCAAAGAGAGAGAAGCTTATAGTACAACTGAAGCAATGGCGCGTTTCACTTGAAGCTCTCACCGCGAAGCTTCAAGGAGAGATCAACACCGAGATGTCGCAACGGATTGCTATCATGAGGATGAATTATGAAACAATTTTGATGGTACTCACAGCTTGCTTACAACCGTCTGACGAGCAGATTTATGCAGACCGCGAGCCCGAATTCCGCCAAATAGTCACCCTGGCGAAATCCGTGCTCGGACCAACGGATGATGTGGGGAAGCTTGGAGTCCAGCACACCGTTGCCGTGAACGATGTTGGAATCAATCCAGTACCCATTTTCACATTCGACGTGGGTATGATCCGGCCTTTGTATCTCACCGCGATCAAGTGTCAGAACTTGGGGGTCTGCCGAGAAGCAATCGCTCTGCTGTCGTCGTCGCCGTGGCGGGATGGGGCATGGGATAGTGCTACCATGGCTAGGATAGCGGCGCGCAGGGTTCAGGAAGTCGAAGAAAGATATATGAATACGGATCCTCCGATGATGGATCATGTAGCCTACAGTTATGCGCAGAGAAGGCAATCTTGCCGGATATGAGATCTCCCTCGGCATCAAATCTACATTCGGATGATCTGGCCCGACCATTCAGGTGTGGGATCGGCCAAAGTACCGGTACACCATGGATCGGACGATGACTGAGGTCCCGGCGGGAAGAACCCATCCCCAAGGGATGTGGGAGTACCAGAATCAAGGAGATTATCAGGGGATTGCCATCACGGTTAAGAGAGTCTGTTGGGAGACTTGCCATTTCCCCACGGTCTTCCTTATGGCATGCGGTCATGGACAGGCGGGATTTCTTGGTCTTGTCCTTAGCATCCCAGCACTCTCCACACTAGGATTGTACCGAGTAGCCTCTGAGGCTCAGCGGACTTGGCTCACGAGGCCAAGGCGAAACCGAACACCCTGTTATCTCAGTCCTCGCTAGACCTTTTTCCTTCTTGTAACCATACTGCTTCCACCCTCTCTCCACGTCCTCACACCTGTGCCCTGCCTACGGGCATGTCCAGAACACAAATTCTTCCATCATATCTTGACATGTTTGACTCCAACAATAAATTCTACCCATTCTTGCTCTACCCCAACTTCTTCCTTGCGCCCGGCATACTCCATCTTCAGCTTCAGCTTCTTCAGCCCAGGCATAAGCGTTGCCAGGATCTCCCGGAGCCCAAACCAAGTCTGCCAGTCATACGGCTCAGCTGTAGACCCACGAGAGTGTTCTGAATCACTGTAGTAGACTGAACACGCGGACAGATGCCGTACTTTAGCAAGTAGCTGGGGCATAGTAGAGGTAGTTCGGCGCAGTGAATTAGGACGCTGAGGTCGGAGATATAGGATATTTTGGAACTGTATAGATCCGCTCTTCTACTCCTCATCATCATTCTCGCCCTCGTCATCCTCCCACTCTTCATCCACCCACCCCTCCTCGTCCCCCTCCTCTTCTTCCACTTCCTCCCCACCTCCCCCCAGCAACTTCTCCATCGTCCGAATCTCCAACTGCAAAAGCTCCTCCGGCACATTCTCCGTCATCGTTTCGGATACCACACAGCACCCAATCGCAGTAAATTTGTCATCGTCCGCCTGCTGCGTCGCTCCATCCCCATGGACCACGTGCTCTGATATGCTCTTATAGAAATAACAGCGCCCGATATCCTCAGCTTTGATTCGCTGTCGGTATCGCGCCGCGCCCTCCTTGATACCATCGCACGTCTGTTTCCGGGCAGCTCCAGCGCTGATGCGACTGCCAGGACGGGTGGGCGGACCGGTGCTCATGGGCGCATTGAGCCGGAAGAGCTGGTTCGCGACGTAGAGCGCTATCTGTGCGGCTTCTAGCGCGTCGGAGAAGTTGCCGGCTTCGATCCAGTTCAGAGCTCGGTGTTGCATTAGTTTAAACTCGAATGCTGAGACATCGGCTGGGTTCGTGAAGACGTGGCGCTCGTGAGATACGCTGTGGTGGAAGTATTCGTGAGCGCGTTGGTAGCGGGCTGTTGCGATGCCATGGTCGCCGTTTGAGGAGGCCTGGTCGCCACTGGTGATCAGTTCGTCGATGGTGACCAGCACGAGACCCCGGTCGAAGCTATGATGTGTGAGATGGCGGGAGATCTGGTGGTCAATGGCTGGCCGTGTCCCTTGGATAGAAACGTCTTTAAAATGACGGAACTTCGTTAGGGCTTCGACTAGGGCGCGTTCTCGAATGTCTATGGCCGTGGGGGTTTCGGCGTATGGTGGTGGATGAACTTGGATGGAGCAAGAAAGGCCTGACGTGCGGTATTTCCCTTTGGGGTCTTGGAATGTGGAGAGCCCGACACATACGTCGTGTAATTCCTCGGCGAGTATCACATGTACATCCATATCCATCTCTGAGTCCTCAGCTCTCTCTAACTTCATCCGCATCCTCTCCCCAGGAACAACAGGCTTCTTGGTCGCCTTCCCAGGCCAGAGCGCGACACTGTACACCATTATCGTGGTATCTTCCTTATTCACATCTTCTGGTCCCTGCTCCAGCTCTTTCGCGCGCTCAATGACCACGAATTCATTCTCGCGCGCCATGACCGCCATGGCTTCTTGGCTGATCTGGCGATTGATGCGGACAATAGTAGGGTGGAGGTTCCAGTTGTAGAAAGTGGTGGAGCGCAGACAGGATTCGTCATCTTTGGGTGTTCGGGTGTGCTTTATGCTGAGAAGTTGCGTGTAGATGCGGTCGCGGAGCTCGAGAGGGAGGAGAAGGAAGGGGCAATTGGATGGGGTCTGAGAGGTGGAGGACATCGTGGCCGTGGAAGCATGACGCGTTGATGGCGGAGACTGGATGGTAATTGGCGAATAGAACTGTTGATTTGAGGATCAGTCCATCAAGGTGAGCATTTCCTGACTTGAGTCCAGAAGGGTGCTTACCTTAAGTAATGGTGAAGGGACGAGGGAAAAGATTAGGATGGGAGCAATCATGCAAGTATCACGCTAGTGTCTTGGCGCGCGACGCGAAGCTGCCCCTAACCTCAGCACCACGCGGTTGCTCTTAAGATAGAGGAGACAATGGTAGTGTGCCCTCGTCAATGTCAAGGTCACAGGTGTACGACGGTTTGATTTCGGGGTGCTTTTATGGGAGGTTCTCCGCGAAGAATGTCCTTCGACGCCAACCCTCTCCATGTACTACCAAACGATCTTGCACTCTCGCATTTTCTACCCTACAGCAACTTCTCGGCTATCTCTACATTTACTGAAAGAAACACGCCTGTGCCTCGGTTGCTTTCGTATTCTGTTTCCTTTTGAGCTCGCAATAGCAATCTATAATCGTACTCAGTTACGATGTCTTTACAGTTTCCCAAGAACGCGCCGGCGTCGACTTCAGTGATCTCTCTTAGATTTAGAAATGAATCAGGTATTTACCGCGGAATCCTCAAGGTTGAGGAAGCTAAGGCAGATTCGTATGCAATTCAAACCGCAATATCTACAAAAGCTGAAATACCGCGCAAGCTCCACAAGATCCACGAACGGTGATCCCAGCCTGCAACGTATATACCTGTTCATTCATCAACTAATCAGTCCCTCCCACGCAATAAAAGTAACCTGCCCAAAACTTCGTCTCACAGTTCTCGCCGTTTTCCCCCAGTGCGCCGTTCCGGCTGTAGAGATCCGCGGGCGTGATCTGATTTGCCGTAGCAAACGACGAGCAGGTGTCCCCAGCGTGGGCTTGGGCGTATTTAGCGCACGGCGAGGCGATTCCCGACTGCGTAGGAGAGGGAGTTGCTGGGTCACCGCCAGTGGCTGCTGTAGGAGCGGAGTCACTGGTGGTGGTAGTGGTAACGGGAGCGGCATCGATGGCGGACAAAGCGGTAGTGACGGAGGTAGTATTGTTGCCACCGGCTGCGGAAGCATCACTAGAGCCCACGCAGTAATAATAGCCTGACCAAAAGGCCGTGTCGCAACTTTTGCCTGCGTCTCCTAAGGCGCTGTTTAGGGCGTATAATTGAGCTGAGGCGATGTTGTGCTCTTGTGCAAATGTCGAGCAGTAATCGCCTTTCTTAGCCTGGCTGTACTTAGCGCAGGAGGCTGAGATGCCTTTCTGTGTTGGTGAAGGTGCCGCGGACCCGCTGCCGGATGAGCCTGATGATGGCGATACAACTGTGTTGGTCGGAAGAGTTGAATTGCTGAAAGGAGCAGTTGGGTTACTGGGCGCCCCTGTGTCACTCCCATCGCCTCCTCCACGTTGCAGTGCGCTAGCGTTTGAGTTTGTGTTTGAGAAGGGAGGCGGAACGTAAGAACCGCCAGGCGCGCTGGTGCAAACGTAGTCGCCTGTATTGAGGTTGTCACAGAGGCCGTTGATGTTTGGATTCCATTTTCTGAACTGTACAGTACTAACGGGGCTGGTGTTGAGCCCGGCTGTCGAGAGTGAGCTGGCAATCGAATCGCTAAAACTGGCGGTCAGTATCTACTGTTACGCATAACAGCAATGGGGATGAAGCTTGCTTACCAACTCGCACCAAAAGGGACTTTCATGAGTGTACATGCTGCAGGCACGCAGTATGACGAAACTAAGAAGACGCAGCCTGGATCTCCTATGGCAGCTTGAAGATCGCCAGTGGCCACACTGTACTTGGCCGACAGCGCATTGCACCATGTCCCATTGGCTGGGATGTTTGTACCTTTCAGGTCAGCTGCGCAAATGCTTTGACCTGAGCACGTGGTGGTGCTATTTGTACCATTCGAAAATTGGCTGCCATTTGACGTGAATGGAGGCCTGTCGTTATAAATTAATATCTCCGAACTTAAGACTGCTTTTCCGATGCAAGATGAATGCATCACCTCAAGAGTAGAAGCGAAGGATGGCCAACTTACATGAGAGAGTTGTCGGAGGATAAGGGCACACCGTCGTAAAGTCCCCGGGCGTCCTCGTAGTAGGGAAGAGCGCGAACCATAAGCTCAGGCATGGAAATCCTACAAACATCGAGAATGTCTTGATATTGTGCCACGAGATAGTCCGAGTAGTCGGAGTCAGGCAGATACGGCGACGACATCCTTTGGTAGAACATCCTTAAGAAGCAATCACTGCAAAGCTTCATGAAACATTAGTGTCTTTGTGCAACTGAATACGGACGCAATGGACAATGCTTACCATATCATTGCCATACAAATTTGCAATACGTTCGTTCTGTGGGGCAACATCAGTGGGATCTGAGCATGACGGGTCTGTGGGGTCGGTAGAGCAGTCGGGACGAATGATGTCGGAGCCAACCCAGCCCTGGGACTCAATGAGACACCAGGATAATGCGCTAGAGTTTGGATTGGACTTTGAGCTCGAATTCAAGTACGGAGCTGAGCCGCTGAGACTTGCGCTAGAGTTTGAGTAGGGAGCTGAGCCGGTGGAGTTCGAGCTACCATTCCCGGAGACTCCTGGGGCAGTGGGACTGGTTCCGGATCTTAGACATGCAATGTTTAAGCCGTCGAAGAATCTTCCCGCGATAGACTCCGCTGGTATCAATTTGCCATACGCTGTAATGGTATCCATATCGCATCTATCTTGCACATCCAACCACCATTTTCGGGATGACTGGATGCAATCTGCAGTGCAAAGACCTGTGACATTCTCCGTGGTCCAAAGATAGCTGTCAACTGTGTTTGACATTTGGAACAATGTCTGATCACATGCGACCGTTTCGTTGAGGGCATCCAAGCAACCGACGCTGATGCCGAAGGATTTGGCAAGACTGTCCGGGTTCACAGTGGGGTAGAGGCTGAATGCCGCCGCATAGGAGGTGAACACTAAAAAACTGGTGTATGGAATGTTGTCAAGCATCTTGAAGGGGATAAGAAAGCAGTTCCTGGCTGACTTGAAGAGGCCGAGTGACGTTGATACTTTTCTGAATAACAGAAATCGCGAAACGATATGTTCTGTACTGCTCAACAGACTAAAACGAAGATAGAGACTGGCAATGGCTGGAGTGCGATGTGTGACGAAGAAAAGAGCTGGGACAAAGAAGATTTGACAGACTGGAGAGAAAAATGCGACATCGAAAAAGATCTATTAGAAGGCTCGAGAGCGAGAAGGGGATGATGTGTATTTGTTTACAACTCACGTACTAATATGAAATACCATGACCCTAATAATGCCTGCTCTTCGCATGAGGATTTGCAACCCTGGGAAGTATGGGCCTGTAGTCTAGACAAGCTGGAGTTGTCCTCATGTGCCTTTGTGCAGGATCAGACGAGCCTCCTAGCAGTGGCCGAGGGATGAAACTTGGAGGATCGTAGGCCATATCACACAGTCTTGGCTTATCAGCTCCTGAAGCATCGTAGCGACTAAGATTGATTTAGTTTCCATTGGAAGACTGAGAGATATTCGCAGTCAATCTCACTGCAGCATGGTTGTTTCATGCGTGTATACGCCACTGTGAATCAGGTGTCTATCATTAGTATCTAAGGTCCAAGTCCGTGTAAAACATGGTGAGGATTTCCATCACCGGCAGCGGCTGGCTGAAGCTAGCCCGGAAGTAGTAAGGTGGAAGGATTTGCGCGCGTCTCAGCCTCTCAGCTCCGCCCTTTTCTCTCTTCCCTCGTCCATACATTCTGAGGTACCTTAGCTGAGAATACATCTTTTCCGTTTTCGACTCAGCCCTGGGTGTGCATCTCAAGGCCATCAATCACACCTACGCCGTCTGGGCTGGACCATTCGAAATCCTTCTTGATCTCTAACTTGCCATTTACCACGAGCGGAACTATCCCTCTCGTGGCTGAAACAACCAACAGATTTGTGAAGTGATGATGGGAAGCAGGTAGCAGGCACCGACATGGCGCAGGGACCTCCTCCCGCAGGACTGCCTCAGAATAACTCATGTACTTTTGGAGCCTCTTGTCAGTAACCCTTGAGGAGAATTCCAATGGATAAAACCTCAGTGCCCAATAAGGTATTTCTTCGCGTATAGATCTTCTCCATTCTGTTGTCAGCTATCTTGTTCATCCATTGTTGTGCATCTTTCTCGTGTCTTTCCTCAGTCTTTTGCTATATCGACCTGTGTACGCCAGGCTATACGTCTTTGATATAGCGTCCTCTCCTTTCAAATTTCGATACATTCCCTGGTCGTCATGCATTTTAGCAAACTTGCGGCAGCGGTTGCCGCTTTGGCTTCTTTGAGCGCTGCCACAATCTCGAAAGAGCATCCTTCGCATGAACGCTCCAACGGACAGTCGTTGAATCCTCGCTTGACCAATGTCCCATTGGCGGCTCGAGATTTACCAATTGGCACTTGCAATTCTGGGACCCCTTGCGCCAACGGCGCTTGCTGCAGTAAGACCAATCTGTGCGGATACTCCAAGGATTTTTGTGGAAGTGGATGCCAGCATAATTGTAAGTACCAAGACTCTGGGTTGCCTTATCACACTAACATTGATTCTCCAGGCGACGCAAAAGCTCAGTGTGGACCTTACGCCGCTGCCGGTCAGCAAAAATGCCCTCTCAATGTTTGCTGCTCCGAGTTCGGTTACTGCGGATCCACCAAGGAATTCTGTGCCTGGAAAAACAAGGATGATCCATTGTATCCAACATGTGACACCAAATATGGTGGATGTGGCGATGTTCATAGGCCCAGCTGTGGAGGAGGTAGCAGCGTGGACAAACGTAGTATTGGCTATTACGAGTCCTGGGCGAATTCAGACTCCCGCAAATGTCAAAAAGTCGCCCCTGAGGACCTCAACCTCGATGGTTTCACCCATATGAACTTCGCGTTTTCATTCTTTGACCCCTCAAGCTTCCAGATTGCCCCGATGGACTCGAATGGTGCGTCTCTCTACAGTCGTTTCACTGCCTTGAAGAGCAAGAAACCATCGCTGCAGACCTGGATCTCTGTGGGAGGATGGTCTTTTACCGATCCAGGTCCAACGCAGACCGCTTTCTCCGAGATGACCAGCACTTCGGGAAACCGTCAGAAATTCATTAGCGGTCTAATCAAGTTCATGGACACATACGGTTTTGATGGGGTGGACTTGGACTGGGAATACCCAGGAGCCGATGACCGTGGCGGCAAATCGCAAGATACAGCCAACTATGTCTCTCTCGCTGCCGAGCTGAGAGCAGCGTTCGGAACGAAATATGGCATTTCCATGACGCTTCCCACTTCTTACTGGTACCTACAGCATTTTGATCTACTGGGCATACAGAAATCCGTTGATTGGTTCAACTTGATGGCTTACGACTTGCATGGTGTATGGGACGCACAGTCCAAGTTCGTTGGGCCGTACATTGCGCCACATACGAACATTACTGAAATTGACCTCGGCTTGGACTTGCTCTGGCGCTCTGGAGTAGATCCTGCTAAGGTGGTCATGGGACAAGGTTGGTATGGCCGAAGTTTCACCCTCAAAGATCCTTCCTGCAACAAACCCAATGGCATCTGCGAGTTTTCTGGAGGCGCCAAAGCCGGACCGTGTTCCAATGCCGCAGGCATACTTGATTTGGAAGAAATCGACGACATCATCACTAAAAACAACGTCAAGCCTGTCCACGATGAGACAGCGGCCGTCAAATGGATCACCTGGGACAGCGACCAATGGATCTCATACGACGACGACGACACGTTCAAGCAGAAGAAAGACTTTGCAAATAGCCGATGCTTGGGCGGACTCATGGTCTGGGCCATGGATCAGGTTGATCAAACAAAACCTAATGGGCTTGGTCCTGCCTCGACAGTCTCCGTGACTCCTCCGCAGCAGAGCAACGCAAATCAAATGTCCGCCGACCAGCTGGCAGGGCTTACATGCAAAGCCTCTGCGTGCGGTGCTGGCTGTCCTCCTGGTACGAATGCTGTTACACAGATGAACGGACAACCCGGTCAGTTGAGTACCACAGATCGCTGTCCCAAGAAACAATACCAGACGCTTTGCTGCCTTGATGGAACACAAACCGGCAAATGCCAATGGCGTGGGTGGAAAGGTGTTGGATTACCCTGTGTTAGCGGCTGCAAGGATGGTGAGACGGAAGTCAGCCAAAACACGAACAACCACGACTCGAAAAAGAAGAGCCAAACCTGTAACGGTGGGCTGCAGAGTTACTGCTGCGCCGGGTTCAAACCCTCGCTTACGAAAGATCAGCTGGAGCAGGATGCTGGTAATTTTGCAAAGGAAGCAGCAGAAGCAGCAGCTGCTCAAGCAGCCCTTGACATAGCCGCCAAAGCCTTCTGTCGTATCGCCGTCCCTGTTCTGCTGGCGCCACTTGAGTTGCTAGAAGACCTGATCCCAATCGCCGGCGAGATCGCGGATGCCATAGAGGTCGCAGCCACGCCAGCCATCATCGAAGGCTGCGTCAAGGGCATTGAAAAAGAAGGCAAAGCCGAGTTTAAAGTTTTTGGAAAAGAACACACCCTCGACATCAACAAGCCCACATCAACAGACAAAGACCTGCCGGCGCCCAAAAAGCATGACCCGCCCAAAAAAAGCGACGACGCTTGCGAAAAGCCCGACAAACTGCGGAAGCGGGTGGGCGTGCAAGCTAAGAGGGAGGACCGTGACAGTGATGCGTTCAAGGCCCTGGCTAGGGCGGCCGGAAAACCCAATGAGTTCTGGAGAACTGGCCAGGGCTGGGCCATTCGTGAAGCTTACCCTTGGGCAGGAAACGTGATACCCAATCACTACCTCCTTGTCGTCGGGATTGTTTCGGTCAAGCTGACCATGGAACCAATCAAGGATTGCCGCGGCAACACCGTCAACCAGAAGAATATATATACCCGTGACTACATTGCCCAATCGTATGAAATCAGGTACGACGACAACTATAAGTGCGTCTTCGGCAAGTTTGCCTTTGATGTTTGGCATAAAGCAGGCTTAACTTGGGCCAACATGGGACCCATTGATGCAAAATACCAAACGCTGGCGGACATCGAGGAGGTCGCTCAAACGAAGGCTGACGCAATGGGCCAGTACCATCTCGTCACGAACAATTGCAGGGTCTACACAAACAATCTATATAATGCGCTGAAGTAATCGGCCGCTAGAAATTCTCAATAGCCTGTTGAGTAGTGGTTTAGTTGCATGAAAGGCCTGTCTGGTTTCGAGAGATAGGGGAGCTGACTATGGTTCATTTGTGTACCTTTCATCGGGGTTTTCTGTTTATATATCCCGTAGGAATTCAAATATTTGTACATACACCACCAATGCACCAATATTTTAAGCAACTACCATCAAAGTGCTCATATCTATACGCCAAGGAGACGAAAGGAGGTCTCCTCACCGGACATAGAGTTGCCAACTCGGCACAACCACTTCTCTACCTCTACATACATTCATGTCTAGACGTAAAGAAAGTCCGCCCTGTGACTGAATCCGCAGTCATCTACGGGGAGATTCGTTAAGTATTTGTCCTGTCTCATTAAATCAATATATTGCCATTCGAAATATTTGTCTTAAATTCAATTCATCTCGCCATCATCTTAGGTACCGGGCCCGAATCCCTGAATCCGCTTCTTCAATTCATCCTCTCCCACCTGCGGCTCCCGTGGCTTTTCCGTCGGAGCCGCATCCCCTTCGGACACCTGCATTCGATGAGGCTCCGGGGATGCGGTACGTAGTCCCGGCTTCTCAACGAGCTGTTCTTCGAATGGCGGTGTTGCGTGGCCGCCTAGGTCGTATAGGTCGAGCTTCTGGATCCGCAGGCTGGTTTCCCAGTTGTTGGCCTGGTTTTCTCGGCTCGCAGAAGGGCTGGTGGAGTGATAGACGCTGTTGTAGCTGGGAGATTCCTTGCTTTGCTTGTCTTGGTTCGCTTCGCTTTCGATTGTATTGAAACTTCTCAATGTCGCGATGCCACTGTCGAAATCCACAAACAGGCCACTCCCACCCTCCGCTCCGAACCGCAGCCCACCTTTTCTGCCACTTCTTGTGTCCCCGCTGATGATATGGATCAGATCCATAATCCATGCGTCGGCTTCTGGCCGCAAGATTTCCTGGCATGGCTCCAGCTGGAATAGCATGTGGTCGGGTGTGTAGCGGTGCAGCTTTTGAGGCGGGCTGGCTCGGAATGAGCGCTGGCGCTCAACGTCCCACGGCGTGGGCATGCAGGCTCCAACGGTGACTCGCGTGGGGGGATGAGCATCGGCCACACTAGCCTCGCCGGTGATGAGGAGTAACGTGCCGGTCTTTATAGGACTGAGAGCGGTGACGAGGTCGGCGGTATTGAGAGTGAGAGGTGAAGCTGAATATGCAGCTTGTGTTCTTTGAAGAGCGTAATGAGCTTCTTGACGGGCGAATTCTTCGAAGACGTGGCGCCCCGGGTGGGCTAGAGGAGGGTGTAAGAGGAGGTTGAGATATTGAGCGTATGGGACAGGTATGATGGAGTTTGGTGCGGACGTGTTGAGAGCTTGTATTGGCGCGGTCAATGGAGAAAGGAAGGATGTGAAGATGAGACGAAACTGTGAAGGGAGACCGGGCTTTGGGTTCATTCGTTAGCGAAGTTACTATATTCGCACGGTACTGTAGAAAGCTCTTACCAGGTGAACACTCAAGACCTCCTTGAAAACATGCCATTCGATATCCCTCTTCTCGTTCGAGGCGGAATGTCTCAATATTGCATCGGCAGCTCCTTGGAGAATACCTGAATTTGGGTGTATCAAAATTCGGCCGGTGTAGAAATATGGCTCGTGGGGCCCCCATTCTGGCTTGTCCAATTGAACGCTCAAAAGGGCCTTTAACAGGCTCAGAAAGTCTCCACGGGGAATCGAAGAACAAGTGAATTGCGTGGACGAGCTCAAGATTCTCTTTGCGTGAGGCCTCAATTCTTCAGTCGGTGCAGGCATTATACAAGGATTGTCGGGCTGGGTAAGACACAAAACGTCCATGAGATCCTCTTCCGTGGTTGACAAGTCCGCTACACTGGACTTTGATGACTTGTAATGATTCGGATGAGGTGTCTGAATTGACAAGCTCTTGAACATAATCCAAAGCTGTTTTGTAGCACGAGCGTTGGCGTCAGGATATCTATCGGTATCCATGGTAATACCATCCGCGTTGTCACCGAGGCGCAGATTACCTTCAGCTGCCAGCAATCCTATGGCCCGCTGGAAGGCACTATAGTCGAGTCGATTTGGCTTCTGCGGAAATGGGAAGAAGGCATGAAAATGAAAGCACCTCCATAGTATCGCAACGCTTGCGGTCAGTTCAGACCCTGGAAACCGATTCGACAAGAAATTCCCTAGGTCCTTTTCGTGCCAATCTGCTCAATGTCAGACGTCTTTTCGCTGGAGAGGTAGAGTTCTATTACATCTTTTTTTGTCACCTTCGTCAACGGATCCATATGCGCCAAACGTTTCTTTGATGAGAGACCCGGCGTTTCGAGTAGCTGGAAGTCCTCCATATCCTTTGCTATCTGGAAAGAAGCTTGAGGTAAGTGCTTCGAGTACCGAATCTAGTTTCGTGTGATTGGATTAGCCTGGAATGCGCACTTTGTTATGACGGTTGCTGACCTTCTGTTGCATTATCTAGCCACTTTTCGACGCGACTTTTGTGGCTAGCCAGCCATGAGTCGGTAAGTGCCGATGAGATTGAGTTACCCATGATGGTGTGTTGTGGTGATGTGATGTTATTACTACTCCCATTGAAGAAAAGATTGGAGAACACTACTTGACGGATCCTTCTTATGGTATTCAACGCTGTAGCCTTGATAGTCTCGTTGCAAAGTGTGTGTCAGTGGAGAGCTACGAGTAATCACTGTTGCCTTGCCGGAATGAAGTTGAAGATGGATACTTTGCTTAAATGCTTCGAATCGCGGTGGAGCGCTGCCTGTTTCACGGCATCCTAACAGCTCCTCCCTCGAGGCTGAGTGGAAGCTAAGCAAACTAATAATAGATTTCCCATGTTTTTATGATCGTGTCACCAGTAATTGAGTACTTTCATTTATTCATCTTTGAGTCAGAATCATGAGAGGGCATGTATGGATATTTTTGCAGCTTTTTAATTGATGAAGAGAAATGATATCGTCCATTTTCGAAGACACTTTAGACCAAATGAGGCTACTCTATTCGACTAGCCGGAAGAAAAGTAGCGCGAAATGGTTCGCGGAAATAGACCGGATTTAACGCACCTGAAGCCTGCAAGCGCTTTCTTATTAACCATGCCTATCTGAAACTGTAACGCTTTTGTTTCCCGACACACAGCCCGTGGCCATGCAACACTTGATGTTGCGCTCTGAAACGAAATCAAGTCATCAAATCCCTGATTCACTGACAATCTCAACTTCTCTTTTTAAAGTCCTGCTTGGAAGCCTCACAGTCTATTCGCAAAGAGAGCCAACCCTGAACACGACGGTACGTTGCAGTGACGGAGAAATAGGGATGAGTACGGTGACTCCTAGGCATCGATCTATGAACGACGTCCGAGCTTGCAAGGACGCGGAGTCGCCGCTCCTTCGACTGCCTATAGAGCTATAGACTCGGATCTACGAGTATGTCTGCGAAGGGCAAATTGTTCACACCGACCTGAGTGACCGTGATTTGTCTTATTACAGCTATGATGCAGTATAATCACGGGAGGAGGAGCAGGAAAAGTTTGACACCTCGAAAGTCTTACGGCCGGGACGCACTTTCATTTGCTCTTCGATTTGCTCAGCCGACACTTGAGGACTAGGATAATTCAGGCTCAGATACCTCGACAAAGGTTCAAAACATGAGTGTGAATGACATGCGAACAAGTAAGCAGAGTACCAGCTCTCTGAAACCGTATCATATCTCTCCTCGTCTTGTGCTCCGCTTTTCTCAAATTCTGCCTATCCTCCCTCACTCCCTGTCCGGGAGAGCTCTTGCATCCTGCTACTATTTTCTCGGTTAACTTTAGCCTTAGAAAGCAACTTCACAACAAAGACAACACAATCCGGACAGGCCCCATTCGAAGGTAATGGTTCTCGTGAGACCTTGCAAATCTGCTCTTGAAGGCAACGCTTGGCACTTTCGGGAGTCAGTGTGATCGTCATGGTTGACTGGGATGTCTTCCACGGCCAATTGACCAGAAGGGAATCAGTCATTCCCTTCGCAATGTTGCATACTGCAAGGACCCAGATCGGAAAATCAGGCACAGTCGTCGAGCCTCGTGAGTATCTGGGGCTAGAAGCTTCCCTGCCATTGTCTGTCGAATATGAATTCATCCTTCCGCAAACTCAGAGTTCAGGGCGTTGTTCTCTCTGCTCGGGCTGAACAGTTCTGCATAGCATTCCAGTAAACGAGTCCACGCTTAGGTGCGCCTGGCCACGAGGGATAGTAACGTCACGCGAAACTACTGCTTCGAGAACAAAAGCTTAGGAGGAGAACGTGGAAAACATGGAGGCATATTGTAAGAGGGCAAGAAAGAAAAGGAACCTGCGGGGAAAAGATTTCCTCGAGCCGGGACGAGAGCTGCGGTGACGTGATCAATTCAGCAGGACAGTGCCAAGACGTGACCAATATCCTGGGGCCTCCTTTCATGGAATCAAATCCAACATTCAGCGTTAGGCTGACCAGTACGTGGTGATGGAACAATAGTCAGTAATGTACCGTACAGCGCCCAATGGGCTTTTCGGGAATGACGGCCGCTCCTAGTTGCTGTAGAGTTCCCCTATATGAGACCGGGAGCCTCATTTAGACACCCGAACACCCATCTTCTACGGTCGATGGTAAGGCACGCTTCTTTCCTATCTTTCTTACTGTCTCTATTTTCCGCATGAGACCCCGCCGTGTCGCTATGTGGAGCCTTTGATATACGATGCCTAGAAGCATCGGCGTCTCTTCGGCTTTTCTAGAAATAATAATTATCTTATATTAATATTTTATTATTTCTATAATTCGCGATATCGACTTAACTCTATAAGTCGAGTTCGACTCGACTTAGTTATATTATAAGCTCGATTTAACTTAACTTAATAATACTATCGCTAGATATTAAGTTTATATATATAAATTTATATTACTATATTAAGTAATCTATCTTTTCTATTAAAAATAAGAGTATTATTATTTATAATATATCTTATAAACGCTAATTATTTAAAAAGAAAAATTATCGTTAATACGCTTTCTTATTACTATAATCGCGTTAAAGTTAATATAATATATATAAAGATTAATAATATATATTTATATTCTTATTATCTAATCTTAGCTTTATTAACCTCTTCTCTTAATATCTAAATTTCTTTAAGATTTATATATATTAATACTCGTTAAAATATCGAATATCTTTTCTATAAAATCGAAATCGACTTTCTTAAATTAGAAGTTTCGACTTTTAGATAATTATATATATAAAAATATAGCGAGTAATAGTATATATAAATCTCTTCTTATAATATCTTACGTTAAGGCTTTCTTCTAATTTATTATATTTTTGAAATAACGTATCTCGATTCTAGTATTATCGTATAGATTATTAATAACTCTTATCGTCTTATATATCTGCAAATCTGAAAAGTTTCTATAAAATTTGAAATTGCTAATCGCGCGTGTGTCGCGGAAATTACAAAATTCGTCGAATTAGTAAATCTAATTAGAATTCGTCTAAATTCTATCGATTTAGTAAATCTAATTAGAATTCGTCTAAATTCCGTCGATTTAATAACTATTTTAACTTTTTTCGCTAGTTCTATTAGTTTAATAGTAATATATACGAAAAAAGAAAAGTTCTAATAATCGACGTTACGATAATAAGATTTTACGACGACGAGTATTAACGCTAACTCAAATTTGGCTACGGAATTAGACGATTTAATAAAATTAGTCGCGTAAATAATACTCTAATATAGCGTATAATAATACGTATATTAATAATAATATATATTAATGCTATATATATATAAAATAGTACTTATAGTATATTAGAGTATATTACGTAAAGATTTTAAAGTTATTAAATTTTTTTAAAGTTATTAAACTAATAGAACTGGCGAAAAGAATTAAAATAGTTACTAAATTAGCGGAAAGGGTTAGATATAGATAAAGTCTACTAAATAAACTAAATCGTACTTATAATACGAACCCGGCGGAAATCGTACGAAAAGAAACTTTTTAGATTTATAGATATATCTTCTATAATAGCTTACGTAGTTACGTTAGAGCTTTCTTCTAATTTATTATATTTTTAGAATAACGTATCTCGATTCTAATATTATCGTATAAACTATTAATAACTCTCGCCGTCTTATACTCTCTATAATAGCTTACGTTAAGACTTTCTTCTAATTTATCATATTTTTAAGATAATATATCTCGATTCTAATATTATCGTATAGACTATTAACGACTTAAGAAAACTTTAAATAATAGTCTTTATTATAGGCGATAACGTTCTTTAAATTATAAGAAGTCGTAAATTAGTTTAATAGTAATCTTTAACGTTAAAATACTTAGCTAGATACTTTTTAAAGCGTATTAATATCTCTCTAACTAGAGAAAAGCCCGTTCTCTCTTCTCTTTCTAATTATAATATTTATATACATATTTTATAATTATAAAACCCCTCTTCGCTTAACGATCTCTAAAGATAATTTAAAAGTTATTTAAATTAAGAAGAATATTCGAGTTAAAAAGAATATTTAAGTTAAGAAAGATATTTAAATCGAGAAAAGTAATTAAAATCGATTTTACTCGTTATATATTTAGTTCTATTTCTAATATTCTAAGATTTAAATTCTTAATATCTCTATTATCTTATAATATAGCGTATATTAATCTTTTTTACTACTCTATAACTCTTATTTAAAAAATCTAAATTATAGATATTATTATATTAATTAAAGTCGATAAAGCTATTAATATAATAAATTTTTTTATCTTTTATCGACGTAGATATAATATATATACTTCTCTCGATACTTATAAGGCTATAGAATCGTTATTTTTCGAGAATTCTTAAATTCCGCGCTATTAATAATTACGCTCTTTCTACTTTTACTATACTATAATATTTCTAAACTTATTTATTATATTAATACTTAAATATCTTTATAAAAATATTCTATAGATAAGTCGATCTTTATCTAAAATCTCTATAAACTAGATTTATCACTTTTATTATAATTAATACTTTTTCTATTAATTTTCTCGAAAAAACTCTATTAATATCGAAGGTCTATTAATTATATTTATAAATTTAAGCGTAATCTCTACGCTATCTTTTTCGAAAGAGTTAATTAATAAGTTTATAGATAACGACATCTTTAAATAAACGAGCTATATTTAGAGAATTCTTCTCGAGAGCCTTTTAATATCGAATATTAAAATAGATATAAATCGAATATCGATGTATTTATTTATAGTTCGCTTTACGTATATCGATATTATTATCTTTCTTAAATAGATAATATTCTCTTAATTTCATTCGATCTATTCGAATAAAGGCGGTTAGAGTTTCGAGAAAAATATTTAACTTTAATTATTTAATAACGATCTCTATTAATCGCTAATAACGACTATTATAATAATAGATCTATCTTATAATATTACGCTTCTTATTATCCGCCTACTAATCTTAAATATAAAGATCTAAAAAAATTTCTATCTTAATCTTCTTCTTTTTCTTTTATAATCTCTTAATTATAGATAATAATACTTCTATATCTTAATATTTAACGAGATTACATATTATAATTATCTTTTAATATATAATATTATAACGTATAATCTATTTAATATAGTTATTATACTTATTTATTAATTCGTAATACTTTTTAAAGAATTTAATATACGTCTTTTCTCTTATTTAAGTAATTAATCTATCGAGTAAATTAAATAATTATATTATTTCGAGTAAGTAACTAATATTATAAAACTTTAAGAAGTTAAAATAACCTTTATCTATCGTTTTATCTAGAGATCTATATATTTAAAAAATCTCTTTTAATAGATTAATTCGAGTTAAGGCTGCGAGTAGATATTAAATAGTATTATTATTATAAGAATAATATCTTATTAATATAATAAGATTAAGAATAGCGCGATCTATATATAGCGTATTTAAATTTAATTTAATTAAGATTAATATAAAGATAACTATTATTATTCTCTATAGAATTTAATTATTCTCTTCTATTTACTATATCTTCTTATTTAAAAATTTAATATATCTTAAATTAATATAGTTAGAAATCATCTAAAAGCGAGTATTAAAAAGCTTATTTATTTTATTCTTTATCTTTATAATCTTAATATATTTAATTTATTATTTAAATAAATAATTTATAAATCTCTTAATTATTAAAAAGTATAGAATATCGAAGTATTATAGTTAATATATATCGATAGCGAAGTAATTATTAATAAAAGAACGATAGTTATAGAATATTATATTTTATAAGTATTTCGACGTTTTTTTAATATACCTCTTTTATAATCTCAGCTACTTGATTATATACTCGAATATTTATTTAGAATATAGAATTAAAAAATATAATCGCTTTCTCTTTATAGATAAGATCGTATATATAAAATAATATCTATCGCTTAAGATTAAAGTAATTATTATTTATTTTTTATAATTTAATATTATAGTAGCTAGTATTAAATAATATCTTCGAATTAAATTATTTACGTATTATATATTAATATTATATTCGAAGTATTCTTTAATTATTAAATATACTTCATTAATAGATAATATATCGCGAGAGTATAAGAAGTTATCTTTAATTATTAAACTTAAGATATAGTAATAGATTTAGGCCTTAGCTTCTTTTTTCGTAATAATCGATATTATTCTTAAAATCGCTATATTTAATTTACTATATACGCGTTATACGTCTTATTAAAGATTTCTAATCGTAATATAGATCGACTAAGTATATTAATTCTTATATATTTAAGAAAAATAAGTTTTATTTAATATTAAAATAATAAAAATAACGATAGAATTATTAGATAGCTTATCCTATATTTCTTATTATTAATTTATAATATATATCTCGCTATAAACTCTCGCTTTATTAATATTCCTTTAATATATAAATTAATAATATAAGCTTATACTAAAAGATTTATATATTAAAAACGCTTTAATAATATTTATAATATCGAAATAAATAACGTAATATATCTTCGACCTCAATTCGAATTTAAAGTTATAAATTTCAAAAGACTAACTAATTTAACCGTCGTCGATATTATCGTTATATATATTTTATATCTTATATCTTAATAATTTCGCGTTATTAAAGCTATAGCTATCTCGAAATTACTATAAATAGACGTTATGAAAGAACTTATTAATATTATCGTCGAATATCTATAAATTTAAAAAGTTTCTATAAAATTTGAAATTGCTAATCGCGCGTATGTCGCGGAAATTATAAAATTCGCTAAATTAGTAAATCTAATTAGAATTCGTCTAAATTCCGCCGATTTAGTAATTATCTTAATTTTTTCTATTAGTTCTACTAATTTAGTAGTAATATATATAAAAAAGAAAAAGTTCTAATAATCGACGTTGCGATGATAAGGTTCTACGACGATAAGTATTAACGCCAACTCAAATTTAACTATAGAATTAAACGATTTAATAAAATTAGTCGCGTAAGTAATACTCTAATATAGCGTATAATAATACGTATATTAATAATAATATATATTAATATTATATATATATAGAATAGTACTTAGAGTATATTAAAGTATATTACGTAAAATTTTTAAAGTTACTAAAATTTTTTAAAGTTATTAAACTAACGAAATTAGTAGAAAGAATTAGATATAGATAAAGTCTACTTAATAGACTAAATCGTACTAAATCGTACTTATAATGCGAACCCGACGGAAATCGTATAAAAATTCACTTTTTAGATTTATAGATAAAGAGTTTTAATTTAAAAAATCATAGCGCTAGCGTATAATCTTCTTAAAATTTAAATAAATTTTAAAAATTATTTATATCGAATATTAATCCGATATTCGACTTAGTTTAATAATTAGATATTAATTTTATTTAATTAAGAGACTTTAATTTAAATTATAATTTTATCGACTTCTTAGCGTCTCGCTCTCTCGAATATAATTCTATAGAGTTAACTATTAAAGATAAAATTATAATATTATAACTTAAGTCTATTATAGAGATAAGAGATACTATTATCTTATTATCTAGGTTTATTATTTATATTATATTTATTCTCTCTTTCTCTATCTTTTACTTATTTAATTACTATTATAATATTAAATTTATAATTATATTATCTTTAAATAAATATATATCTTCTTCTCTTACGATAATTAGAGCTATTAGATTATTAATATTATTAATTATATCGCGATTTATAATATTAAAAAACGCGTATAAAAGAATCGATTTTCGCTTTCTATAACCTCGTAGATATCTAATAAGTCTACTATTATTTTTATATTATTTTTTATAGAAGCGATATACTCGATATATATTCTCTTATCTATTATTAATTAATTATAAGATACGCGTTCTTTAATAATTAATAATATATTAATATTTTAACGAACGTATACTACTACTCTAGCCTTACTTATCGCGAAGTTTAATTTTAACTTTATATTCTTTATAATTATATAAAAGATATTTATAAATCTATATATAAAAAATATCTTATATTAATAGATATTTATAAAAAGGAAAAATCTATAACGAGCTATTTAGAGGAGAAATACTTTTATTACTTTTAAATATTTCTTTATATTTAATACGTATATAATTAAAGCGCTTTTATATATATAAAACTATATTTATATATTTACTTTAAAATAGTAAAGTCGTCTATAGAGTATATAATTTAGAAATATATATTTTATATAAAAGAAACTAATTTTACTTTAATTTAAATCGTTTAATTTAGATAGTAATATCTCTAAAAATAAATATTATAAAAGAAATATATTAGATCTATTTATTATTATTTATAATATATAGCTATTTTATTATATTTAGCTAGCTAATATATCTTTATATTAAAATAAAAGTCTTTTAAATATAAACGATTAAAGCTAAATAAATTATTAAGAGTTATATATATTCGAAGAGAAGATAATCTAATTAATCGATTTTTATAAATATAAAAAAGAAAGAAGATTAATATATCTACTAAAAAAGAAATTTAATTATCTACTAATCGATCGAAGAGTAAATAAAAATTATATAAATATAGTATTTATTAGTTATTATATTTTATTATTATCTCTTATATTAAAGAATTAAAATAAGTATTAATTTTCGAAATACTAATTATCGAAGTAATTATTATCGCTTAAATCTTATCGAAGATTATTAATTTCGAAATTATTAGTAGAGAATAGATCTTAGAAAATTTATATTATTATTAAATAAATTTATATTCTTAATAGATATAGTAGCGAAATTCGTATTTTTATTATCGATATATATATTAATAATTTTAACGCTAATTAAAGCTTTTATCAAAGTTTTTATTAATAATTAATTAAAGTTAATTAAAGATATAATATATTAATATTTAATTAAGACTATTAAGATAATTATTAATAAAATTAGCGTTAATTAAAGTTTACTTATAATTAATTAAAGTTAATTAAAGATATAATATATATTTTAAGAAATAATATTAAATATTCGACTCGAACTCTATAGTCTTATTTAAATTTCTTTTATCTTATATCTTACTTAATCTAATACGCGTTTTCTTATTATTATATTATATATATTATTATATTAATATCTATACTTTCTTTAAACGATATATTTATAATAGTAGCGTTTATCGAAATTAATTTCTATCTTAAAATCGATATCGCTAAATTAGACGTTCTCGCGAATTAAGATAATATTTATAAAGAACTTTAATTTTTAGAGCTTATATTTAAAGTAATAAAAGAGAAGTTCTCGCGTTAACTAAGATATAAAGATCTTTAAAAAAAGTTTATAAAATTATATAAGAGAAAGATTAATATTATTATAAGCGAGATTATTTAATTACTATTTATTTCTAATTATATAATTATATAAGACCTTAGCTTTCTTTTTAAATTCTTATATAAATTAATTTTATTAATTAATAAGACGTTTACGAAGTAAGAGAAGCGATTATTTAAGAGGGAATCGATAAAAATATAAAAAGATAAATATATGAAGATCTAGAAGCTCTTAACGATTAAGAGATTAATAAATCTCTATTAATTTAATAAATTATTAATTAAAAATCTCTCTAGTATTAACTTTCTTTAATTTATTATTATTAATAATTTAAATAAGTATAAGCTTATCTCTATTTAGAAGTTAATAAATAATTTAATAATAATCTCTTAATTCTAGAAGTAACTTAATCTTAAAGCTTTTATTATTTATCTTTAATTAAAACGATTTTAGAGCGATATTAATAAAAATTCTATAATATTATTTTATCTAATTTATAGAGTAAATAATACGAGCTTAATTATAAATAATAATAATAATTTATAAGAGATATATAAGTATTAAAAGCGAGTATATATATTTAAATAGCGAATATTCTTATAGCGCGTAATTAAAGATTTATTAATTTTACTTCTTTATATTAATAATAAGTATTAATATTAATTCTAGCTTCGATTAAGACGTTAGATATTAAAGTTAATATCTTTAAAACTTCGCGAGATTTATTAATATACTTATATTCTTAATCTTAATAACTCTCTAAAATATTTAAATATCTAATTTTTTCTTCTATTAAATAAAAATAAATCTTAAAGTTTTTAATCTCTTCTAATCTTTATAATATTTTATCTTAATCTAATTTTATTAAAATTTTACTTTCTCTTTATTCTATTATTACTTAATCTTTAATCTTATTACTTAATTTACTTAATATCTATAAAGAAAATAAAATAAATTTTTAATTTATTAATATTAGCTTAAATAAGAATAATTCTTAATTATAAATTTATTATTATTTTTTATAAAAGAAGTTTATTAATAATTTAATAGATAATATTATTATATTTAAAACTTATAAAAATAATAATACGCTTTTATTATAAAAGAAAAGGCGTTTAATAATAAAAGATATTATATTAATAAAGCTCTTAATTAAATAAAGATTATATTCTTTTAATTAACTAACTCTTATAATATTAAAATTAATAAAATTATAAATTAAAGAAAGATATAGAATAATATAAAGGTCGATAATAAAGATCTAATATTAGAGTATATATTCGAGTATTATTAATTATCTATTCTTTATATTAATTAATATAATAAAAAAATAAAGCTTAATAAAAAAGAGAGATTTTAATAATTTAATATAATTTAATAAATTATAAAGTAAGTCTTATAGCTTAATTATAATAATATAAATATTAATAATATTTAAATATTTAGAGACTTAGATTACGTCTTAAATTTATAAAAAATATTAATTTCTATTATTTTAAAGGTTTATTAACTCTATAATTTAATATAATAATATTTTTAAGTAAATATCTATAAAGAAGCTATTAATATAAATAAGTCTAACTTTAATAAGATAAATATATTTAATTCTTTTATTTAACTCGCTAATATAAATATTTCTTTAGACTTTAATATTATTAATAAGTTAAATATTTAAATAATAACTTACTCTACAATTTAATATTCTTAAAAAATATTAAAATATTATTATTATCGAAGTCTTTAAAAAGTCTCTCTTCGCGAATAAATATCTTATATTATAATTTATTTAAAAGAATTAATAGTCTTAATATTCTTTAATTAAGATATTTAATATTATTTATTTATATAAAAATAAAATAAATTATATAGCCTAAATAATATTTAAAATAAAATTCTTTCTTATTATCGTTTTAGTAAAGACTTTAATAAACTAATTTATAAAAATTATTAAATTTATAAATCTCGATAATCGCGATATTATATAACTTTATATATTTTATATATATAAATTAACTCGATATTATAAAGTTAGCGCTAAGCTCTTAATCTCTATAAATATTAAATTATTTAAATATATAATCGACGATTAAGCTTAATCTAAATAAGAGAGATTCTTAATTCTAATAATTCTTAAGTTATATAAAAATTATATAAAAGCTATAATTAAAGATAAAGAGAAATTTAAATATAACTTCGCTATCGATTAGATTTATATTAATAAATTTTATAATATAAAATTAAATATCGTCTTAATTCTTATATTAATTAATATCTATAAGATAGAGTAATTTAGAATTATAATTAATAATCTTATAAGTATATAAAAACTATATAAGAAGAGGCGAGTATATCGTAATAGACTAGCGAAGAAGTATAAATACTATTTATTATTTATATATAAATACTTAATTATATTATAAATTAAATTCTTTATAGATATAGTAATAATAATTCTCTTAATAAAGTAGTTATAATAAAAGATAAATCTTATTATATCGATAATAATAGAGAAAGTATATTATAAGATTAGAAAGCGAATAGAGAATATAAAAGCTCGCTCGCGTAATTTATCGAATAAGAAGTTAAAGAGAAATATTAATAAAATATAAATAATTCTAGATAAGCTAATAATTAAATAAATAGCGAAGATAAGAATTATTAATAGCGATACTTTACTTATTAAACTTTTATTATATAAGATAAAAAAAATTTATTTATATATTAAGCGAGAATTAAAGAAAGATATTATAGAATATTAATCGAATTATTTAGAATTAAATTAAAATAAAGTATTTTATATAATATAAAAAGATCGTAGTCTAAGATTATAATATTTCTAATTTTATCTATAACTTATATTTTAATAGAGCTTATAAGCTTTAAATAGTAATAATAATTTTAAATATTCTTAATTTCTTTAAATAATATTAACTAAAGCTAATTAATTCTAAGTATTAAAATAATAAAAACTATTATAAAATAAGATAATAACGATTAAACTTTATAAAGCTAGATAATAAGAAAGATAATTAGCTTTAATATTTAGAATATAATATTTATAATTACTATCTAGACAAGCTAATATAAGATATTTTTAAACTTATTATCTTAAAATAATTAATTAATACTCTTAAGAAGAATATATATAAATATATTAAAAAATTAATTATTTTTATAAATTCCTTTATTATTAGTCTTATTATTAATCTAATATATTTTTCTTCTTTATCTAATTAATCTTAAATAATACTAATAAACTTATAATAACTTAAATAAGAGTATTTAAATTATAAAACTCTCTAATACTTCTTAACGATTCTTTTTAAAAATCGTAATAATATAATAATATAACCTTTCGAGAATAATAACGAATCTCGCTTTCTAATCTTTATTAAATATTTTATAAATATAAATATAATCTTAATAAGATTCTTTCGCTCTATAAATCTAGATATCGATTAAGAAAAATAATAAGATATCTAAATAGATAATAGGATAGTATAACTATTATAGAAAAATAAAAAGATTTATAATTATTACTTAATATTAAATAATCTAAAAAACCTTAATAATAAGATATTAAATCGAAATATATAAAGAGAGATAATTCGATCTTAGATATATAATAATATTAAGAATAAGAATAATAATATTAAGAATATAGATAACGCGAATATATAGATAGCTTAGATATCGCTTATTTAATTTTAATACTATTACTATATTTAATATTCGAGCTAAATAAGTAATATATTCGAGTTAATTAATAGTAATAATAGATTTAATATTTAACTTTTATTAAATATCTATAATTCTTTTAATTATAATCTTTAATTATTAATATAATCTCTAATCTAGCTTCTAAATAATATAAATTATAATTAAATATTTAAATTAAATAGGCGATTTAAATAATCGATAGACTATTAAATCGAAGTTAAATAATTAATTATCGCGCTAATTATTAGCGCTTATAATATTATATTCTACTATTTTCTCTTTATAATTTATTATTTAATATTTACTTTATAAACTTTATATTATAAATAATATTTAATAAAATCTTTATCGAAGTTACTCTTGATTTTAATATCGAGTTTTATTTAATATAAATCTTTTATCTTAACTTCTAAGACTAGCTTTCGATCTAAATAAATTATTAATAATATATTATATTCTTCTTTTAAACTCTATTTATTATTAAAGTAAACTATTAAATAGATTTTTATCTATAAAAAAGATTAAGCTATTTATTAAAGTACTCTAACTCTAATCTTAATTCTTAATATCCTTCTTTTTTATATCTTTCTTTTACTATACTTCGTATAAGATAATTCTTAGTAAATCTTAAAGTTTTTAATCTCTTTTAGATTTACTAATATCTCGCCTTAATTTAAATCTACTAAAACTTTACTTTCTTTCTATTCTATTATTACTTCGCCTTTAATCTTATTATCTAATCTATTTAATATCTATAAAAGAAATAAAATAAATTCTCGACTTATTAATATTAGTTTAAACGAGAATAATTCTTAATTATAAATTTATCGCTATTTTTTATAAAAGAAGTTTATTAATAATTTAATAAATAACGTTATTATACTTAAAACTTATAAGAGTAATAATACGCTTTTATTATAGAAAAGAAGATATTTAATAATAGAAGATATTATATTAATAAAGCTCTTAATTAAGTAAAATTACGTTTTTCGATTAACTAACTCTTATGATATTAAAATTAATAAGATTATAAATTAAAGAAAGATATAGAATAATATAAAGGCCGGCGATAGAGATCTAATATTAGAGTATATATTCGAATATTATTAATTATTTACTCTTTATATTAATTAATCTAATAAAAAGATTAAGTTTAATAAGAAAGAGAGATTATAGTAATTAGATTAGACTTAAAAAATTATAAAATAAATTCTATAACTTAATTATAATAATAGAAATATCGAAAATACTTATATCTTTAAAGATTTAAGATATATCTTAAATTTATAAAAAATCTTAATATCTATTATTCTAAAAATTTATTAACTATATAATTTAATATAAAGACGTTTTTAGATAATTCTTTATAGTAAAGTAATTAATATAGATAAATCTAACTTTAATAAGATAAATATATTTAATTCTTTTATTTAACTCGCTAATATAAATATTTCTTTAGACTCTAATACTATTAATAAATTCAATATTTAAATAATAACTTATTCTACGATTTAATATTCTTAAAGAATACTAGAATATTATTATTATTAAAGTCTTTAAAAAGTCTTTCTTCGCGAGTAAATATCTTATATCGAGATTTATTTAAAAGAATCGATAGTTTTAATATCCCTTTTGATCGAGATATTTAATATTATATATTTATATTTTATATAAAGATAAAGTTAACTATATAGTCTAAATAATATTTAAATTAAAATTCTTCTTAATAATTATTCTAGCTAAAATTTTCGCGAACTAGCTTATTAAAATTATTAAGCTAATAAATCTTAAAGATCGTAATATAATATAACTTCGCGTTTTTTATATATATAAATTAACTCGATATTATAATATTAACTCGAAGTCTTTAATCTTTATAAATATTAAATTATTTAGATATATAGTTAACGATTAAGCTTAATCTAGATAAGAGAGGTTCTTAATCTTAATAATATTCGAGTTTTATAAAGATTATATTTAAATTAAAATAAAGGGCTTATTTATATATAACTTCGCTATTAAATAAATCTATATTAATAAATACTATAATACGAAGTTAAATATCTTCTTAATATTTATATTAATTATTATCTATAAGATAGAGTAATCTAAAATCGTTATCGAAGATCTCGCTTATATATAAAACTCGAATAAGAAGAAGTAAATATATTATAATAGAATAGTAAAGGAATTTAAGTATTATCTATTATTTATTTATAGATATTTAATTATATTATAAATTATATTCTTTATTAATATAATAGCGATAATTCTATTAATTAAATAATTATAATAAAAAATAAATATTATTTTATTTAAGATAATAGAGAAGAAATATTATAATATTAAAAAGTATATAGAGAATATAGAGTCTCGCTTACGCGCTCTATCGAATAAGAAGTTAAAGAGAAATATTAATAAAATATAGATAATTCTAGATAAGCTAATAATTAAATAAATAGTAAAATCGAGAATTATTAATAGCGACGCTTTACTTATAAAGCTTTTATCTTATAAAATAAGAAAGATTATCTACTTATTAAGTAATAATTAGAGAAAAATTCTTTAAGATATTAATTAGATTATTTAAGATTAAATTAAAATTAAGTATTTTATATAATATAATAAGACCTAGAGTTAAAAGTATAATCTATTTAAATTTATATATAAATTATATTTTAATAAGATCTATAAACTACGCGCTATAATTATTATTTCTAATATTCTTAAATTCTTTAAGACGTATTAATTAAAGCTAATCGATATTAAATATTATAATAATAAGAATTATTACGAGTTTAGATAATAGCGATTAGTCTTCTAAGCTAGATAATATAAAGAAGAATTAACTATAATATTTATAAGATAATATATATAATTACTATCTATATAATTTAATAAAAAATATTCTTAAGCTTATTATATTAAAATAGCTAATTAATACTCTCGATAAAGATATTTATAAATATTCTAAAAAGCTAATAATATTTATAAATTCTCTTATAATTAATCTAATTATTACTCTAATATAATCTTCTTCTCTATTTTATTAATCTCGAATAATATTAATAAACTCGTAATAATTTAAGTAAGAGTATTTAAATAACGAAATTCTTTAATACTCTTTAGCTATTTAATTTAAAAATCGCGATAGCTTAATAATATAGCCTTTTAAGAATAATAATAAATCTTACTTTCTTATTTTAATTAAGTATTTTATAAATATAGATATAATATTAATAAGAGTTTTTCGCTCTATTAATCTAGATACTAATTAAGAAAAATAATAAGATATTTAAGTAGATAAGAGAGTAATATAACTATTATAAGAAAATAAAAAGATATATAATTATTACTTAATATTAAATAATCTAAAAAGCCTCGATAATAAGATTTTAAATAGAAATATATAAAGAGAGATAATTCGTTCTTAGATATATAATAATACTATATCGTCTTTTTAGATATACTATTTATAAGTATACTTAGTTATCTTAAAGCTTCTATACTATTTTAATATATAATTATAATTTAATATTAGATAACTTATAAGATCTAGATAAAAAGATTCTAAATAAGAAGATTAAATAAAAGATACTTAATTTAAGAATTAATATTTATAATAAATATAAAGATAACGATATAAATAAAGAAGTAAAAGATAAAGTAATTTAGATATACGATAGATAAAGAAGTTAAGAAAGATATATATTATTCTTAAATAGATATTTTAAATATCTAAATAATATATAATATAATTCGACTTTATATTATATTATCTAACTTTAACTATTTAATAATCTTATTAATTAATTTTTTAAATAAATAGAATAAATAATATAATAAGATTTATTAAATAAAGATTAGCCCGTAAGATCTATTTCTAAATTAGAATCTCTATTAATTCTATAATATTCTTTCTAATATATTCTTCTCTAGAATTATTCTACTTCTTTTAAAATTCTATAATTTAATTAATTTTAGATATAAAATATAAGTCTCTATAAGTTAGCGTTACATTATCTTTATTTATCTTATTTAAATTATTCTATATTAATATTAATTTAAAAACTTAAATAATATTAATTATCTTATATAACTTAATAATAGAAGAGTCTAATTATAAAAAGATTCGCTTCTTTTTAAAGTAAGAGATAAGAAAGAGATATCTAATTAAGAGCGCGTTTAATATTTCTTATAATTAAATAAAGCTCGACGAGATCTTTAAATAATTAAAGAATACTTTCTCGAGAGTCTTTATATTTAATATTCTAAGAAAATAGTTAAGTAATTATAAATTAGATATAATTATAAAAATTAATTATATATATATATAGACTTATAAACGTAGGCGGCTAAATAAATAATCTATCTTTATTAATAATATTAATTTTATATTATAATTATATATCTTTAATCGAGCTAGTTTCTATATATATTTAAGAAAAATTATAATTAATACGCTAATATTATCTCTTAATATTATTAAGACTTAAATATTAATTCGCGTAAATAATAAATAATATCGATTTTAATATATTTATAGATATATTAAAAGAAGATAAAGTATATAACGCTATAATAGATCGAATTATATATTATATTAATAATAAAGATATTAAAATTAATTATTTTCGAAAGTTTAAAGTAATTATACTATTAATATATAAGCGAAATTAAAATCCTATATTTTTTATAGTTAAAGAATATTAGACGAGTAAATATTTATTTTTTATATATATCTACTATTACTAATACGCGAAGAGATCGTCTATCTTAAGAAAAGAAAAAGATAGCGAAGATACTAAGAGAAATACATAAAGCGATATAATAATTCGAGTCGACCATTCTTACTATTAGCGAAAGAATTTAAAGTTATAATATATATATATATAAGAAATAGTTAGATATTTATACTATAATCGTTATATTTTTTAGAATTTAATTAATTTCGAGAAATTCTATAATATAAAGAGTCTATCTTATTAAAATAATTTATAATTTTTACTTTCTCTAAATACCTTTCTACGCTTTATACGATATAAGATTTTTATTTTTAATATAATTAGCGTTTTACGTTATTTAATAGCGTTAAATATAAATAACTTCTAGAAAATTCGCTAATATAAGTTTTCTTTATAGATTATATTCTAGTAGACTTCGATTAGAAAAAATATATAATCTTTATTAAATAGAGAGAGATAACATAAAAGATGCTAAAGCTAATATTTAATTTTTATATTCTATTAATAAAGATTATAAAAAGGCGGTATTAATTATAATAGAAATATATTATTATATATAAAATAGCTTTAAGTTACTAAAAAGAATTATATATTATTTTTAATAATTATAAAGTCTATAATAGCACCGTTATCGATAATTATATAAATTATAATTTTATATATAACGCTATCTAAGAGATAGAATATATTATTAATATATCGAAGTAATTATTATCGATAAGTATTTATACTAAAAGATCTATAATTATATATATTAAAATAGATATTATTTATAGAAAAATATTTAAGAATAGAGAAGTAAATAGAGAAGTATAATTAGAATAATAATAGTTAGTAATAGATAATAATTAACTTAATATTAATTATTAATAAAAAATTTATCTAATTCGAATAGAAATTATTAATAGAAATATTATTTAGTTCGAATAGAGTATTTAAGTTAAATAGATAATCGAATTTAGATAGAGATTCGATACGCTTTAATTTAAATAAGTTAAAAACGCGCTAATTAATAGCCTCCCTTTTTAAATTAATAACTTTCCTTTACCTTTTCATTTTTCTATCTATTTAAATATATTTACTTTTATATTTTATTTATTATTATCTTTAATATTTAGTATTAATTTTATTTTAACTTTTAATAACGATAGAAGATTTATAATACTTCGTATTCTATTAAGTAAGTCTATTATATTTAAATTATAGAGATTATAAAGACTTTAGAATAGAATATAAAAAAGAGAATAGCGATAAAGAGAGCTAAAAAATACTAGAAGAGAGAAGAAAATTAAGAAGATAGAAAATATAAATTATAATTTACTTATTTGCGAAGATATTATTAATTATATATTAATAGAAAGCGAGTAAAATAAAAAAGATTAATAAGAGAAAAAGATATATTAAAGAATATAGATAGATAGATCTTAGATTATCTAAATATTATAGAATATATAAGCTTAAGAAGAGTATATATATAATATCTAATTACAATAATAATAAATTCTTAAATAACTCTATTAGTTTATAGAAGATAAAGAAGTTATTAATAATTATAATTACTATATATAACGAAGCTCTCTCTAATATTAACGATACTCTCTTAATTTTATATATTATTATAAATATTAAAAAAGATTCTCTTTCTAAAATCGAAGATAAAGGCGAAGATTATAAACTTAATATATTCTTATTTAATCTATATCTTCTATCGAATTAATACCTTAATAGAAAGCGATAAAAAAGCTCTTATTCGAACCTCGATTAAGTATTAAAATTATTAAATCTAGAATAAAAGATAGTAATATTAATTATTAGTTAATTAGTTCTAGAATTAAGTAATATCGATATAAACTAGCTAATATAAATTATAGAATTTAAAATAATCCTTATTAACGACGAAAAATTAAAATTAATAAGATGAAATAAGAATATATTATACGATTAAATATCTAAATTAATAAATATATATTAAATCGAGATAGAAAATAATTTATCGAGAAAAACCGCCTTTATAATAACGAAGTTAGAGTACTTCGTATAAGGCTTCGATATAAGAATAAGTATATATTCTAAATATAGTAGAATAATAACTAAATCGCTATAGATAATTCGATATTAAAAAGTATTACGTTAAATAAAGTTATTAGACGTTATTATATCGAAGCCGCGTTATTAGTATATAGCTCGTTTAAACCTCTTATCGATACGTCTATTAAATAAGATAAAGAAATTTAAAGCTTCGTTAATATTTTTAATAATATTAAATTATATATCGTTAATAGATTAGAATAAAGAAAGATATATAAATTATACTTTATAAGATAGCTTAAATAAAGATAATCGTTATATCGCGCTTTAGAATAATTTAATATAGCGAGAAAAATACGATTATAATATTAAGAAAGAGTATCTTAATATATTCGAGATAATAAGAATTATCTTACTTATAATAATTATAATTAGCGAAGATTTTAAATATCTAAATCTTTAAAAGCTAAATTTTTAATTAAAGTATTATATTAATACGCTTAGTTAAATAATAATTAGAATATAAAGAGATTAAAGATAATAACTTTATAAGAATACTCGATTTATATAAAGTATTAATAATTAATTTATAAGTTTCGAGGCGAGAAAGATATTAATATCTCTAATTAATTATTATTATTAATACTTTAGACTCTTTCTAATAAGAATATAACTTTTTAACTATATAGGCGATTTTCGTTCGATTCTAATAAAGAAAATTCGAGATATCGTTTAATCTTATCTTAAGGCTTATATAACGTCGTTATTTAAAGATATAAAGGCGATAATTAGCGATTTATTAATTAATCTTTAATTTATATATTAAGATCTATAAAATAGATAGAATATAATATATTTTATGAAATTTAGATTAATTAACTTTTCTAGCTAATAGTCTCTAGAATAAAAAATACTTCTTATTCTAATTAATAGTTATATCGTTATATAAAATTTTCTTTTATAGTAAGAGAGTATCTCTCGAATTTAGATAAAGAAGTAAGTATCTTTAATTATTCTTATTTAATAATATTATAATTCTTATAATAACCGCCTTTTATTATAATCTAAAGAACTATAGTTCTAAATATTTTTATATTAAAAAATAGAATAGTAAGAAAGTCGAAGATAAGCTCTTTACTATTATTCTACTACTTATATAATTATAATATTTCTTAAAAATATATAAGTATATTAAGAAGTTTTAGAGAGATATAAGATAATAGAAAAGACTTATTATATACTATATATTACGATAGCGTATTCTAGAGATATATCTTAGATTAATAAAAAAGATATAAAGACCTTTTAAATTAAATAACTTATATAAGAATTCGCTAAATAATATTATTAAGAAATCGAGCTTCGTAAGCGTCTTAAGAGAAGTTATATTAAGATTCGCTAATATTAAACTACTTAAAAGATTAGATTTAAATTTATTTAAAAATAACGAGAGAATCTCGTGGGTTATTAAGAAATAATTAATATATAAAATAACTAAATAAAAAGAAACCGATTTAATAAATAATAATTAAAACTCGAATCTCTCTAAGCTTAAAGTATAAATACTTCGTATCTTAATAAGTAGAGAGAATAAATAAAAAAGGCTAAACTTTAATATACTATCTATAGCTTTACTATAGCGAATAAAAAAAAGATAATTTATAAAAAAAATAAGTATCTATAAATTAATAAAATTATATTAGATAAAGAGAAAAAATATAAAGAATATATAACGTAATAAATAGAATAGAGAGAATTAGTCTCTTTATTTATTAGACGAATTAAATAAGAATTAATAAAGAATTAAATATCGCTATAGCGCCTTAATTTTTAATTATTTAAAAACCTATATTTTAGAGATTATAAATATTATTAATATTACGATAAGATATCGCGATAAATCTTAAATTAATAACTTCTATTAGATATCTAGAGATATCGAGTTTAATTCGAATTAAATACTCTAGAGACGTCGTTATAATCGGCGATATTATTTAATTTAAATACGCTATAAATATTAATATTACTAGCGAGACTAGCTAATCTAGAATTTTTATAAATATTATTATAATTAATAATACTATCTAACTTAAATAATCTCGAAAATCTTTTTAATATATATTTAATTAGTCGAATTAAACTTTTAATAAATATTATTATTATTAATAATATTATTTAACTCGAATAATCTAGAAAATCTATCTTATATATAATTTCTCGAATTTTTAGATATATACTATTAAATTAATAGCTTATAATTACTTTAAAATCTAGTTAACTTAAATAAATACTATCTTAACTTACTAAACGCGAAGTTTACTATATTTAATTATTAAATTAGCGAAAAGAGTTAGATATAGATAAAGTCTACTTAATAAACTAAATCGTGCTAAATCGTGCTTTTAGGGGGGGACCGGGGGGAAAAAAAAGGGAAAAAAACTTTTTAGATTTGAAAAAAACAACAACCCCCCCCCCATCCCATAACCCCCCCCCCCCCCCTTCCCCCCCCCCCCCCCCCCCCCCCCAAAAAAGAAGAAGGGGGGGGGGGGGAGGAAAAAGAAAGGGAGGGGGGGGGGGGGGGAGGGGAAAAAAAAAAATGTGGTGAGGGGGGGGGGGAGGGAACCATCCACACACGTATGGGGAGTGGGGTGGATTGGGGGGAGTGAAAAAATGTAAATAGTGCCCGAGCCCCTATTCCCCCCCCCCCCTTTCCCTCTTCCCCTCCTCCTCCCCCCCTTTTCCTATTTTTACTTTTTTCTTTCCTCTTTCCCTTGTTTGGGTTTTGGGGGGGGGTTGGGGGTTTGGGTGTGTGTTGTTGGGTTTGTTGGGGTCTTATTTATTACTTCTTTCTTGCCCCTCCTCCCCCCCCTCTTTTTGGTTAGTTATTGAAGGGAGCCCCCCCCCCGAAAAAGGGGGGAAGACACGGCGATATCCAAGGGGAATAAAAAAGGGGCAGCGAAAAAAAAAACCGTGAACGTGTAGGGACTGGGAGGGAGAAAATGTAGGGGAGAATGGGGTTGTGGGGGGGGGGGGGGAGGGGGGGGGAAGGGAAAAAGGGTGGGAGAGAAAAAAAAAAAAAAAAAAATGAAAGAAATAAAGTTTTTAGAAAAAATTTTAAAAAAAAAAAAAATAAATAATTTAAATTAAAATTTTTTTTTTTATATATTTAATTTTTTTATTAGAGCCAAAGGGAAGGAAAAGAAAACCCAAACAAACCAAGTAAAGACAAAAGGGGGGGGGGGGGGGAGGGGGGACCGTTAAAACCCAAAACCCATAACCACAAAAAAAAAAAAAAAAAAACCCAAACCCAAACCCAAAAACAATAAAAAAAAAAAAAAAACTATAAACATAAAAAAAATAAAAACAATAAAAAAAAATAATAAAAAAAAAAATAAAAAAAAAAATTAAAAAAAAAAAAAAAAAAAAAAAAAAAAAAAAAAAAAAAAAAATTTAAAACAAAAACTTAAAATTGAAAAAAACAAAGGATTTCGCGTGCTAGATCCGATGCTAGGTAGGATATGACAGGATCTTGGCTCGAAGCATGCATATTGTCAAAGCGCCCGCAATGACGGTGGTGACGGTAACCCCTAGCCCTTAGCAGGCGGAGGTGGCGGATAAGTTCAACAGCCCCTCAGATCATGTCAATAGTCGAGCAAGTTTCAGGGGTCATAACACAATATAACTGGGTCCCTGGCTGGTAAACCCAGCGACAGCAAACACGTGGAATTTCTTTTCGGGACTGGCGACACCATTGCCATTCACTCGCGCGCGAAATGGGAAAAGGCGAGGAGAGGTTGACTGGCCAAGCGTGATTCAGGGTCTTTCGGCATCTTACCATGGGAAATTATAACATTATTGATTGGATCATTTATCGTTGTACTTTAATCTCCCGTCAACATAATGATGAGATAATTAATTGGAAGTAAGGTTGATTTAATGGTGTCCGCGCGGATGTTACGGAGACTTCCAGTCTTTGCTTGAACATGATTGGCAGAGTGGGGAAAAGAAAGAATGGAAAAATAGCGAAAAAGTAAATGCATCTTCCCGCTGCCTGTGCCTTCTTTTCCGCGAAATAGCCCAAGCCAACGGGACACTGGATAGCCCTAGAGTATTCACCCGCGCCAATGGCGGCTGTATATCATCAACTACTGTTCTTCCCGCTCGCATCGTCCCATGATTCTACTTTACTACATGAAAATTATACTTCGACCTTCCATTTCGAATCGCCATTTGACCACATTGGAGCTAGCAGCAAGCCATTTCATGATGGTTCCTGAAATCCAAGACCCACAGGCCACCACCATCATCATATATACCTAACCGATGTAGCATTTTCCTGATTCCGGTCGCATATGAAACATTCCGGTCCCACTAACCAACGGCCGACTTGCATACATCGCGCTTTACCGCTCCATTCGGGGAAAAGGTTTCAATGAGCATAATCTTAACCCCAGGTTTCTCCTCATGTCTCTCGCGCCCTGGCTTGCAGCCTCGCAAGCTAAAATGTTGCCCTATCCCCGCATTATTTCTTCCGACTTCCCCCCCTTCCTGACGAACTCCAAATCTCCGTCCACGAGCATCGTCTGTACTTCATCTCCAAGATGGATGGAAAGATATTGCCAACGGTGCCTGCCGGCCCTCCACCACCAGGTGTCCATTCCAACTTCATCGACCCGATCAATCGTGCGCCGAACTTGATCGCTTGCAATGTCATTCTCCTTGTCGTGTCAACAGTGGTTGTGGGCGCGCGCATTGTCTCCCGGACGCTTTTGACGGATTGGCGGCTCGGCTGGGATGATTGTATGTGCTCTTTTCGTGACCGGTTTCATTGATATGTATAAATCGGCTAACGTACCGAAGATACCATCATTATGGCCTTTGTATGTAGAGACTTTGAGCAATTGGGACCACAAAGTTGATGAGTTGAATTAGGTCGGGACGGCGATTTTCGGCTCTTTCGTGATCGAGAGTCAGTGACAATCCCTTAATCCAGAAAAACGATACTGATATTCACTTTTCAGCCACGCACTTTGGACTAGGAAAGCATATATGGGATGTGCCCATGAAAACGTACACTCCTCAGTACCTCTGGGTCAGTGCATCAATCTAGATGTCCTACCAAGTCTTAAGAAGCTGACGGCGCTATTCAGTGGATCATGGCCACCTTTGCCGCCTGCCCAGCATCCTACTACTTTGTCAAGATATCCATCCTCCTCTTCTACCTTCGAGTTTTCCAGCTGCAAGCGAAGCTGCGATACATTATCTACGCCCTCATGGTCTACTGCACCATCTACTATTGGGTCGCCTTCTCCACCGTCATCGGCCTCTGCAACGTCCGGAACCGACAATGGGACCTCACGGTGACAATGAACTGTTTCGCCTACGGCAAGCTTACCTTCGCGATCGGAGGCCTTGATCTCGTTGCCGATGCCATCATCCTCGGCTTTCCCATCCCCATGGTGGTGAAGCTGCGCATCTCGTGGGCACAGAGGACATACTTGCTGTTCGTCTTCTTAGCTGGTTTGATGTGAGTCCCAGCCACGCTTGGAGCAATGCCCCGGGCTTCGTCATTAACTCGTATGCCAGTGCCTCGATAGCCTGTGCAATCCGGGTAGCTTTCGCCGTCCAATCACGAGGAACGACCGATGCCACCTTCGCCCAATACCGCGTCGTGACCTTGTTGTGAGTGGTCTTCCTCACCTTGCCTTGCAGAGGCACTGCTAACCATTCCCATAGCTGCATCGAGCACTACTTCGCCCTAATCGCCGCCTGCATGCCAACGCTCGGCCCATTCTTCAAATGGCTCCGACCCAACCACTGGAAACACGTCGCCATCGGACCCCAGTCGATAGGACACGGCCGCTATGGGGACCCGGAAGCCTTTGAGCGCGTGTGGCCGCGACCCAGCAAGACACCTTCGGATGACACGCTGCTTGGCCGCTCATCTGTGGCGCCGGAGGCGGAGCAGAATGACCCGACGTTTTCGTACAGCGTGCAGGCGCATCAGGGCCGGGATCAGACGCCGCAGTATATGGAACGGGTGTGGGTGAAGTCGGATGCGCATGGGAGTAGGAAGGGGGATCTGAAGAACGAGATGGAGCTGCAAGCGAGGGACACGGGATCACAGTCGTCGTAGTGACGGATGAGGAGATGGCTCGCAGATGGCGTGGGACGCGAAGCACGGCCGCCAATGCAGGATCGTTAGCACGATTACGAATCACGGCCGTTCGATATACTAAGTAATAGCAGCCAAAGTGTGCACTAGTTAGTCGAATAATTGTACATAGCATCAAGCGAGAATTATAATTATAGTCACATTATCAAGCCCCAATACTCTCCGGCATCAGGACCAAGAGGTGACTTCAAGAAATGTGCACAGACTCGGTGCTGCTCGGCCGATCAAGACTTACATGTCGATGAGCTTGATAGCCCGCTCCAGTCGTGGACAAACCTTTATGGCCAAAACCAAGGACACTAGAGTCTTAATTTCAGGGAGACGTCTTAGCCGTGACAGTTGTGCGCTGTAAGGAGAAGTGTTGTTTTTTTTCCAACGAATGTATATGCGGAAACCTTCTACTGACTCGCGAGCAAAATCTGCCGACCGCTCGTTGAACTCTTCTCGTCCGTCGTCAGGCTTTTGGATCGGTGGTACGAGGGTCTCAGTCCACGATCCCCCTCCGACTTCGGTCGACGGTGCATCGATCGCGACGCTCGCAGTCTGAGTATGGGAGAGCGGGGTGAAATTGGCCGTCGCGCGAGATGACGAGGTTTACTTTCTCGCAGTCTTCAGTCACTTCGACGCAGCGCTTTCAAGCTTTCACCGCAGCGTTTTCCATGGCATGTTGCTTGAATACAACCAGCTGCATCATCTGGAATCGACTCGAGAAAATTGGTGTTCTGCCCTTCAGTCTGTGCGCATTCTCGAGACAGGGACACATCCTCCTAACTTTATCAGGTCCGCTGTCAAGAGTTCAAGATTAGCTTACAGTTTGCTGACAACGCCAGCTTCGCGGAACTTTGTGAATGGCTTTGGGAAGGGGCGAGCTGGCTCGAGCCGCGCTTTTGATGTCCTGAAGGGAGAGTACTGATGATCGATGGGGGGTAGAACATTCAAGCATGCAGGAATGGAGCAAGCTTCTCGTCATTACGCGTGATAAGTTTGCTCAAAGTATTCAGTACAGATGGATGAAGTAACTCCAAGGTCTCTGGGAGACTGTCCTATAAATGGTAATCAGTCCAGTGGTTAGCAACACGAAGTGGCGGGCGGGGTCGGTAGATTTTTGATGGTGTCCCGTTGGCAAAGCCCGCTCTAGCCTTTCGGGCTTAAGTCTTACACACGCTTGACACTGCCGGCGGGAATACGAACGCTTGCTAATAGGTAAGAGTGGTACTCTCACAATTTTAGCAACAACACTGCAATCGATTCACGCGAGGCTGAGGTAAATAGTCGTTGCCAAAGGACCGGTATTTCTTGTTGTAAAGTAGCGAATGATGATAGGCCCCCCACGTTGCCCCGCCCCGTTGCCCCCTGGTGCCGGGATAGGATCTTCGCTTACTCCTTCGGGAACCTGCCTATCAGCGTCCCATTCGGGACCCCGTATATGCAAGATCATGCAGCTTACTCCGTGTTCTTTCACGTGATGCCAAAGCATCTGTTGTTGTGTGTTGGGCGGTGAGAAATTTCTATAAAGCGGATGTTTACCCCACGGGAAGCGTACCGATTGCTGTCTCAGTCTCCCAATAAAATCAACATCTTGCAAAGAGAAAGACATTGCCTCTATCTACCGAAGGGATCTAAATCAAAGCGCATTACCAACCCAGACTCAGCACCATCACCACACAATGCATCTCCTCACCACCGCCAACCAAGCCCTCAGCCTCCTCCCCCTCCTCTCTCTCGCCCTCGCCCTCCCCTCCTCCCTCACCCCCCGCACCTGCGGCACCGTCCTCCCTCCCTCAAACTTCTACCAGATCTCCCAGGGCCCCGCCGTCCTGCGCAACAACACCGGTGACCGTGGCCCCTTCTTCAACCCCTCCGCCCCGCCGGGCCAGCAAACCACCTTCAGCTTCTTCGTCGCCGAATACGCCAACGACGACGGGAAGCAGGACCTCGTCGCCTCGTTCAAGGACGTGCCGTGCCCGCCCGCGGGGAGGGGGGCGTACGCGGTCCAGTTCGCGTTCGATGGGACCGTGGGCGCCACGACGATAGGGAATACGAAGATTGATGTTTTTGCAATCACGGGCGATCTGCCTACGGAGACGGTCAATGGCGTCATGAGTGAGGCGCCGACGTGGGATAATATCGCCGCGCAGACTGGGAGTTTGATTGGGACGTTCGCTTTCCCGGCGAGTGGATCCGCGTCGTCGGTCATTTATATCAACTCCGTGACTTGCACGCCGACGATCAATTTGAGGTTTAGTATTGCGGATCCGAATGGGAATACGCCTGCGGACGATGGGACGGTGACGTATGCGCAGGATGGGGCGATGGGGTTGCAGATTCAGTATGGGTGCTAGGGAGGGATTGATGGAGGCTAGTGTCGAGTATATGCGAGAAGAAAATAGAAGGCGGTATTAGTGGAGATGAACGAAGCATGTACTCGCGTTTGTGAAGCTCAGAGCATTAGAACTGCATACTTGCATTTTACTCTCCGTGCTAGCTGCGCAGACTGTGGAACCTGGAGTCGCAGGTACCAACCCCAAACAATTGAAAAGTCAGAAGAGCGCCAGTTTGCCCCCATGTGGAAAAGTGAACAATGAACCTCTCCGTACGTCACGTCCCCGGATGTTGTGTATCCAATTGTCTCTGCAATGCCCCCGTCTAGGCATCTTTCTTCTCAGCCTCCTCACTTGGCACGCTACCATCGCTGTCAGGAACACCACGCGCCTCCTCGTCTCTCCTTTTATCCTGCTGAAGATCCGGCGCTGGTGCAAAGTGGCTCTTGGCTCTGATCTTCTTACCGTAAAGAAGGAACACAATCGGCAGTGGGACTAGCGCCAGTGCCACACAGCCCAGGAGTGTCGCAGCCCACTGTATACCCATTCCGTCAAACATGTAGGTCGCGAACAGCGGGAAGACAGCACCGAAGCCAGATCGAAGGAAGGTGTTTGCTGCCAGGGCGGAGGCGGCGAACATGAGATAGGCGTCGACGATGTAGTTGAGCAAGGAGAGGAAGATGGTGAAGATGCCGAAACCAGTGAAGAGACCTGAAAGTGTGGGTACGATCCATGGGATTTTGTCGCCTTCGAATCCAGTCCATCCGAACCAGAAGAGTCCACCCGCGAAAAGAACACCCCCAACTATGGAAATAGGTAGACGCCATTCTGGTACGGGGATGTTGTTGTTCGCTTCGAGTTTGCGCGCATACGAGGGATTCATAATCACTACGACGATGAAGGCAATGATTTCTCCGGCAACCATACCAAAGTAACAGAGGCCACCTACACCTTCGTTAAAACCGTACTGGCCCTGGAAAACAAGGGCGTAGGCTGTTAGGAAAAGGTAGAGCAGGCCGTAGATGAAGGACATGTAGAGGGTGATGAGCAGTACGATAGGCTCTTGAAAAAGGATCCGCATTGGACGTGAGACGTTCTTGGTGATCAATTCTTTGAAGTCGACTTCAATTTCCTCTTGCTTGGCGTGGATGCCCCAGTTCTTGGTGGCCCGACGCAAATCTTGGGCCTTGTTTACCAAAATGATTGGTGGGTAGGTCTCTGGCAGGAAAATGGTGATGAGAGCGAAAGCGGAGAAGCCCATGATGGCGGAGATGTACTCGGTCCACCTCCAGCCTAGGTAGGAGATGGTTATGAACCCCCCAATGAATGGGGCGAGCAATGGACCCATGAAGACGGTTGCTGAGAAGACCGCGACGGCCAAGCCACGGGTCTTGTTGTCGAACATGTCCGCGAATGCTGCGGCAACCACAGCTAGAGGGCACGAGCCGAATAAGCCGTCGAAGAATCGACAGATCATGACTGTCTGAACATCTTTTGCTACGGCGACGCCAATAGCGAACACGGAGAAGCCGAAAGCCGCTATGACAAGAGGCAGACGTCGGCCATAGAGTTCCGACCTAAAGGCAGATCAGTCAGCCCTACCAGATCTTAGTCTCGTGCTGATAATGAGAGGATGCCTACATCGGTGCCCACATGATAGGGCCAAACGCGTAACCTAGCACGAAAAGCGATGTTCCCAAGGTACCGACCTCCTCCCCGACGTGAAAGGTGCTTACGACTCCTGAAATGCCGGATGAGAAGATGCTGCTCCCCATTGTGGCCGCGAGTGCATCGTAAGCAAGGATGACACCGATAAGGAGTTTCTTTCTCAATGGCCAATTCTGAGCGTGCCTCGGATCATCGAAGCCATCAAACTCCACGACGTACTCTTCCATCTCTGGCAACATGGGAGGATACGGCTTACCAGCTCCCATGGCTGGGATTTCCTTCTGGCTTGACTTCCGGGACTTGATGGCACCCACAGTTCCCGAGTGCTGGGTTCGATGGGTCTCGATGCGATCAAGAGCATGTGGATGGGATTCTTGGTGGTTGATGCGGTTGGTAGCCGTTCTGCTCATATTGGCGGTCCGGATTGCTTCCAAGCGGACTGAGGGGGCGGACGAGGATGAGGCAGCGGAAGAGCTTGGGGGCCGATCATTGTCATCGCCTGGCATGGACCGATGAAGTTTATCCTTTTCTTCGGGGCTGAGGCGGTGATAGCGCTGGAAGAAGCTGTCGTGGGGATCCCAATTGGAGAAGCGGCGTGGGGAAGCGTCCCGCTCCTCGCGGAGCATGTCCACGTCTGCTTCATTCATCTTGATAGGCGCGTGATATGTCTATGGCAAGTGTGTGTCTTGAAAAGGCTAATTTGAACTGGGCTTACAATAGTAAGGGGAGATCAGTCGTCATCTATGACGACTGAAGGATAGATAAGTGGGGGAGGATGTTGCGCCTCGCAGGATAGAGGATGTATGTGGTGATTGTCAAATCGTCCTCTCAGGACCTTGCATGAAGCTCAATGAAGGAAGCGGACGAGATGATATAAAAATATGTACGGATGGAGTGAAGGATTAACAAGGTACAGTAAGGAAGGAACAGACGTTAGTGGGAAAATTTGAACGCGGTCAGCTTACTTTACCTTACCGGGTAGAGGCGGGGGAACGATACAGCTATACGGGGCTTGGCGCGCTATGACAGAAAAGGTCTAGATCTGAGCTCAGCAGATCCGCCACAGCGTCATTGTTCTCTTGACCCCTGCTCCTACTCTATACTCTGCACTCTTAATTATTACTCTACTCTACAATCCATTCTTGCAGGACAGTGACATATCAAATGTCAATCTCGTCTCAACATTAAATTGTGAATCTAGTCTTACAAGACAAAAAGATCACCAACATTCTATCAGCATGAGTTGTGAGTGAGCTGAGCCGGTACGCAGTACGAGTCGGTCTGCTTGGAAAATCAGCCACCAACAAGCCCAATAACGAGCACGGAGGCTTGCAGCTCGACCTTTTCGAGTCGCCCATGGCCATCATCTTCCCGTAACCTATCGAGTACCGATTTCCTTCTTAGCCTCCGTTTTCCATTGTGTCCCGTCACGGTTGCTGTAAGACTCCCTGCTTGACGCGCAGCCGTCGGCGGTTCCCGCATTGGCACCATAAAGTATGCATTGTCTTCAGACCGGGATTGTGGATGATTTCCTCTACTGCCTTTTATGCCGCCCAAAGAATTATTCACGGTGTCTTTATTCGATGGCAGCAATATCTCGACACCAGTATCGCAACTTTCTCCAAGTTCAACGATACGCCCACAGTGCACCGACTCCGACTTTACTATCACATGGATTGGCAGGACGTAGAAGTCAAAGGCTGCATCCGAAGCGACCGCACATCTAAAAAAGCCCCCTTCGTACAATCGCGCCCACTCCTTCAACGAGTGTCCAAAACAATTTGCGGTACGATGAAGAATAAATTTTGATGTTCGACCAAGACATCTTCCACCCCAGGTGACAATCCATGGGACATTTCTTGGGGTACGTAAAGACATCCGTAACCGGCACCTACCCGATACAAGCGGCGAAGAAAGCTACAACTGCTCGCGCCTTCTGTTCTACCCAGAGACACACGTCTTCCTTCTAAAATTTTCTGTATCTTCCCCAGCTTCGTTGTCCCGGCCGCTGGAGAAGTGGTTGCCAGAGATCAAGCATTGGGTGCCGGGGGCGGCCTGGGCAACAATGGGCTTGCAAACTGAGACAAGGAGCGAAAAAGAACGAGGTGGACATATGTCGGTGAGAAAAAGCAAGGCCAGGAGCTGGGAAGAAGACTGATAAGGATGAAAAAAGACAGAACTGTATATATAGAGTGTAACGCGAGAGAACAGAAAGAGCTTGAACCGGTCCTCAGAAGCAGTGGGTAGTGCAGACCAAATCATATCGTGTCGGGCTTATGCTGTAAAAATAACTGTGATGTTGCTCATGATCACTTCCAGATAGTCGCTGCTGCAATTTCACCGCCCAATGACGTCGAGGGACCATAGGTAAAGACACTCTTACGCCATTCTCTAAGACTCATAGACTCTAATGGTAGGCTAGTTGTAGGTACTCTCCGAGAATCAACTGGCCATCGTGGCGACCTTGTGCACACAAGACAGTTCCAGCGTACAAGTAGTTCGTTCACTGGCAGAGGGTCGGCATGCCCGGATAGCGCGCTTGAGAGGTTTAGTGAGTCGAATCTAGACTTTCTGGGTGACCGTTGATTACAAACTAAGAATGCCTCAAGACCTCCAGGTCAAAAGTCCCATCGAGGCATCATCCGCCGAAATTTGTCTCTCAAATTCACACATAGGCAAGAATCTTGACGAGCAAGGCATAGGCGGCACTTGCATAAGCTCCTCCTTGCGGAATGCTTCGTTTGTGGCTAGAACACGTGGTTTCAGTACGTGCAGCGCGCACTTTATACGTTCCTAGCTTCGCCGGTACGATATGCCACCTAATGCTAATTGACCCTACTCGACCGAAAATGATGTATCTGCCCCTGCATCAATCGACGGCGTCTGTACTCCCGAATTGTTTGGCACGTCCTGAATGCTTTTCAAGTTTCCGACCTCCCACCGCTTAATCTCCTTCTTGAAAACGGGGAAGACCTTATTCGGTCCACCAGGTATGTGGATGCTGCCGTAGGCTTCGAAGATCAGGACATCGTAGACTCCACTCTGCACCACGTATAGCCGGGCTTCTCCGTTGATTATTTGTATACTGTTTGGGATCTTCATATCGATGCCCTTGATCAGATCGCCGTGGAAGACACCGATTCTTTTGTCGACAAGGTAGTGGACCCAGAACTCCACTGTGACCGAGTAATCGTCGTCGATTTCGCCTTTGACCTGTACCATCACGATTAGTCGTAACCCCAAAGCCACTTTCTGGTGTTTGGAAACGCTCAACATACGAGGAAGTAGACGAGGTCTCCTAGCCCAGGGATATCGATTTCTTCCTCGAATGGTATTGTCTCCGCGACCTCCCCATTTGTGCTGTTCAGGGCAAGTATGTTAGAAGCAGTCGGGGTGCTGGCAAAAAGAATAGCGTCTTTCTTGTGAAGCAAGTTCTTCAAAGGAGTCGACAAGCGTTTCACATGGTGAGCTGCGAGGTTGACCGGATCCTCTGAAGTGGTGACGTGGGCGGAGGTGAGAGCTGGTAGCAGAAGACACATGAGATTCGACAGAACCATGAAGAACAACATGATGGTATGACGAAGGGTTGTCACCGCAGGCTGGCTAACATTCCCTTGCAGAAAGCGTGACAGGTCGAGAATCGAGCAATCGGTCGTATATAGAGCTACCCTAGGACTCTGCAGAAATGGTGCACGGGAATTTAACCGCGAGGCAACAAAGGACGCATAGACGGTTAAAGCGAGTTGGGTTTTGATTTTGAACTAGTACATAGGGACAGCCTTGATGTATGCTATTATACAAACGCTGCCTCTGTCATTGGTTGAGATAGAAGATAAGTGTGCTGCGAGGGAGTCGCACTTGGAATTAGAATGACCGCGGATACGCCGTCGCCTACAAGTAAGCCAAGTAAAGAGCCCCAAGAGTGTTGTCTGGCAATCTGCCGCCTTTTAAGCTAGGGATACCCCACTTGTCATTGGCCTAAAGACAAAGAAACTCTTTCTGGGAGGTGATAGGAACTGATAGAGCACCAACCATCATGTGGGCTGCCTGAACGCCAGTGAGGTTTTGCGGGAGCAAGTCACTATCCAGGGAACAATGCAGATGGCGAACCGGGTTCACCGTTTGGTAGCCAATACCAGCATGGACCGGATCTACCTCTCCCTGCAAAAGCGATAGCCGAGCGGGTAATATCAAGGTCGATGAATTACAGCCACTCACAGACTGGGATCTCATCTCTATTCTTGATATTCTTCAATCATCTCTATCATCTTGTTGCTGATCAGATCAGCGCTGGAAGGTAGCAGAGCTTTGGTACGCCAATTTGCCTCCTGGTGTTGTGGTGCGATTGCGCATGAGGTCAGCACTGGCTGTGTTTCTTTTCGCCAAGCGAACGGTCAGCATCGTCCAATGACCAACCACTGTGGCCGGCTAAAAGCAGGCTGATTTTGTTTATAGCATTCGAAACATAGACAACCGCGCCACACAGCCGCTAGGTCCCCCAACGCATGTCGCGTGTTAAAAAAAACATCATTGCGCATCGGCAAGCGCAAAATTCCCCTAGGCCCAAACGTCAACCTTTTACCAGGAGCTGGCTCCGAAGTACACTTCCACTGGGTTTTTATATTGCGAGCAAACCTCCACGCTTGCATGAAAGCTGTGATCCCACGAGAGGAACATATGTGAACCATTTGTGTATCTCGAAATCTTGAATCGTTTCAAGATGTTTCTATCTAAAGCTCCCTCGTGGTTCCTGTTGTGCGCTCTACTATGCTCGCAGTGCGTACTTGGTGCCCACTTACCTCGTAGGGGCCTGACAGAGCGCTCCTCGCTATCAAATGCTCAGAAACAGCGTGAACCACGGTATCTAATTCAGCCAATTCCTACTACCATACACTGCATTGATGGGAACTGACATTGTCCAAGTGCCAACGCAATCGCACAACCCGATCTCATCCCAACCGTTGTTCCGGCAGACGGGGCCAAATCAATCGGCATCCACATCCATCCCCTGACTGCCTCAATCCTCCCACAAGCCGTTGGTCAAGTCCTCATCCAAGCCCTCTTCACCGCCTACATCACCTTCGGCCGCGAACCTCTAGCCCTCTCCAATTCTTTCCACCACAGCGTCTCGTCTCGATTGCCGAACTTCAACGTCGAGTTCGAGCTGTCAGCCACGGGTAACCAGACGGCGGATTTCGTGTTGACAAATAGTCGGATTGTGGAGACGCTGTCCCTGCTGGGCTTCGATTACTCGAATCAGCAAAACGTGAGCAGTATGGTGGAATACAATTTCGATGTCGTGATTGATGTCTGGATGCAGCCCGAGGTTGTTATTGCGAGGGGGTCGGTGAAGAATTTACCACCAGCTAGTGCTCCTGCGGCTACCATCACGGCCAAGGTTTAGGGAATAAATGGATATTGGAGGGCGCTATGACTACGGCGCAGGGTTGGCGCCTATCCAAAGGCTCCTCCCTGGGAATTATCAGACTGTGAAGCTCAGACGACTAAGTACAAAGCATTACCATCTGCGAGGGAACATTTGTCTGACTTCAGAGCGCTGCTTCGATGCTTTCTTGCCTACCTTAGACACAAAGCAATGCTTATCGTCTAGTATCACCACGAGTCTGCGATCGTAGACAAATTGGACAACGGCCTCACAATGAAGGTAGAGAGACATCGGCAAGTACCAATAAATTACTATCGTTGTGACCAGGAGCAGAAAAACGTATTCTGAGCTTAGCAGTGCCTCGGCACCAGCGAACCCAAGGCCCAGCACGTTCTTTGACGAAGAATATCAGGATACTGAGACTCGAAGACTGATACCTTGATACGGTCGCCGAAAATTAATGAGAATCTAGTACTCACACGGCGGTAGCGCCACCAAGCAGGAGTAGCTTTGAGACGCCATCAACTTATTCGGCGCTTGGCCCATCTTTGGCAGCTAACATTGAGGAAGCCCGTTTCCCATGGTTGACTGGCGGCTTCGCTTGTGCGCGTAACGTATATGCCAGTCTCTATCGCTCACGCGCTATCTAGAGTCTAAAGACTCCCATAAGCTGCCGTATCTACATCGTGCAGACAATGCGAGGGATCGGCGATGGGCTCATCGTAAACAGGAAGTACAGCCAACTTTCGCGTTAAACCGCAATTCCCAAAGTAATCGAACACAAAGAAAGCCACAAACCCCTTGTGAAGCGAAGAAGGATTGTTACTTGCGATGACCGAGGGAATAGGCGCCGAGATGTAGTGAATGTTTGTTTCCGCAATGGGCAGTAGTAGCTGTGCTTATTGCTAGGCCAAATATGTACGGTCAACCATATATGCCTTGTAAAGGTCAATTGTTGTTAGCGATGGGTTACACGGGCAGGTGTTTTCTGCCTGCGTGATATGTATGAGCGAAGCGAATAGTGGGGCCACGAATGGGTCGAGGCGGTATTTCGATACTGCGTTTCCCTTGTAAAAAACCAGCCCATTCGACTGTTTTACTTCGCGTACGCATTGCCAGAATGCTGGCCGAGCAGGCGCCGGAACGGGTTCGAATTTCTGCCGTAAATAGAGCCAAAAGAGACTCAGCGATTCTGGCGACCATTCAGTGTAAGCCCGATTAACACGACTGCAATCTCATTGCGAAACACAATGGGAGTGTGGATACACCATCAAAACCAGGAAAGAACAACTAGAAGGGATAATCATCTCGGGAACATATTGGTTGAGTGATGGGAAGCCTTAGATCGAAAATGGCGGATAAGGATACATCACGCCGCGATGTGTTGCAGGGCTGGTTGGATGCAAAAGCTTCGAATCCACAAGAATGTTCCTTGCCTCCCAGTCCTTGCTCTCGTGCTCCATTTCGTAACGAATGCTCTGCTATCCTCCAGCCATGTCAATTTTCTACCAGCTTACTCTAGTTGAGACCTTCACTATTGCATCCTTAAATTGGTGGAGCGCCTTGGCCGCGCGCATCCTTTCACGATGCTAGGCTTAGCTCTTTAACCTCTCTCTCGCTCTCTTTCGTACCCAGAGACGGACATCCATTGGCTGCTCTGCTGCTTGATACCAACTCGACAGCCCACTCACCTCCCTATGTCGTTCGATGGCAGCTTCCTGTCCATCTTCATCTTTTCCAGGAGGGAACGAAAAGCTCGCAAACGACCTTTTGGGTACGATCGGCAATTTTGCCTCGACGTTGAAGCTCTAGCAGATGGCCCGTTTCGACCGCTGGGGATCCCCTGGAACGAATCGTGGAGGTCTCCCTGGTGCGACAGAGTCAAAAAACGAGCTCTGGCACTGAGAAATCTGATTGGGTGAGATCCGCTGAGTAAGCAAGATAATCTTCGACGCTATGATTCCTCCAATCACTCCGCCAATTCCACTCCTCAACATTTTAACGCCGTTGATGTTGGCAGAATCATACTCCCTCTAGACGCGAAATATTCGAATATCTGACGATATGGTATGACCGCAATACGGGAGCTGATCTATCCTACGATGTGTTTCAGCGCCCTAGTGACCCCGCAAAGCGCATAAACAAGACTTCACCGTTCCTTCTCCGCATTCATATATTGTTTCGGTGGTTCCGTCCATCTCATTGTTTCACATTCTCTGATCGATCTTGTTGCAAAGTGTAAACAATGCTAATCATTTTTTATGTATTAAACTTGACAGGTAAATTACAAATTCATACCCCAAAACCTTGGATCCTTACAAATTCACCCTAATTACATTTTCATACCCCAATGGGGTATGAATCGGTTTTGCCATTCCTTGGGGTATGAAAATGTAATTTACCATAGTGCGCTGAGGTTAGGTCTTCGGGGGTTGCGAAATTAGCCCGGACCGGCCTCGGGAACCCGAACTGAAGACCTCTAGGGTTCGCCGTGTAACTCGTCAAAACCTCGCTCCGGGGTTTAATCCCCAACTCACCCCATCCGCGATAACTTTAGGGTTCAATTTTCTAGGGGCTGTTTAATGCTTCCGGGGCTTCTTTAGGGACGTTAAACGCCGGACACTCAAAGGCCAAATTTTAATAAATTACAAATTCATACCCCAAAGAATGGAATTACATTTTCATACCCCAAGATTTGGTGGAGGGGTATGAAATGTAATTATATGATTTGTAAGGATCCAAGGTTTTGGGGTATGAATTTGTAATTTACCCTAAACTTGACACGCGTTCATCTCCTCTTGCTGCCGTAGCACATAAAGATCCTTCCTGACCTTTAAAATGGACAGAAATATGTTCTTTTGCCGAGGATTTTTGTTTCGTCGCTCTTTTCCAGCAGTTCGCTCACTCCTTCGCGAATTGATTGCGCACCACACTCCTTCGGTTTATACAATTCCCTTTTAAAGAGACATTCTTCAGGATAGTTCAGTCAACATGCACCCATCAAACATACTGCTCCTTACGCTGGTAGCGTCTCTTTTAGCACTAGCTGTTTCCCATAATCATCCCAACCCTGGTCAATGGGGCCCTTGGGGGCCTGCCCAGTCCCCCGTACTACCTCGACAATTAAGATCGCAACTTCCACTCATAACACCCTGGCCGATACTTCACTAACTCCAGTGGTGGCCGGTCCTTCCGTTGCTGCAACTTCTCCATCAAGCAGCAGCACTTCTTCCGCCTCGGGTAGTTGCAGCGCAAGTTCCGGCCAGGATTCCTTACTATACTCTGGGCCTTTCACATATGTATTCAAAGACCGGACGATTTATCGAACCTTGAGACACTTCTGAAAATTTCTCTTGGAAGTCAAGATTGTACAGCACCACAGAACGTGCCAAGAAGCTGAAGCTGACATGAACTCCTCTTCTCAGTATCAACAACAATCTCTGGGGCATGGCTAGCGGAACCGGATCTCAATGCCTCGGTTCTGCATCCGGCGGCAACCCAGTCGCGTGGAGCACTAGTTGGTCGTGGGAGAACACCGCACCAAACAGTTCGGGAGAGAACTATATCAAAAGCTACGCAAATGCCTACGACCCATCTATCGCGTGTCAGGCGCTGAAAGAGTACAAGACCAGCCCCACGAGTTAGACATGGAGGTAAGCTAGCTGGCGCTAAGCTTGCCCTAAGCTTGTCCTCAAATCTCCCCCTTGATCACTTTCGCAAGGCAAAAACACACACTGACGATGGGACCGAATAGCTACGACGAATCGCAACCCGCCATCGTAGCCGACGTAGCCTATGACGCCTTCTTCGGCGGCTCTGAATGTGTCGCTCCTGGCCCTATCTATCCCATCGAAGTCATGATTTGGCTAGGAGCTTACGGCGGTCTCGGCACATAGCGGCTCTCGAGATGCCGCCACAGAAGCTGCGCTAGCTCCTGAAATGCCGTAGGTCCAATCGGCTCCCCAGACGACGGCGGTTCCGCAACTCCGATTGGCACCATAATTAGCGATGCCATCACGGTCAATCTGTTCAGCGGTCTGAACACTGGGACGGGAGCAACGGTCTATAGCTTTTTCGTCGCTAACGGGTCTACCTACCTGGAGAAATTCGAGAGTGGATTGTCTGGAATGCTGCTGCAGAGTGTACAGGCGGGGACAGAGGCAGTCACCGGTAGTGCTACATTCTTGACTAGCTCATACACCATCAGCTCTAGCTGAAATCTTAACATGAGAAAAATGAGGGAGAGCAGGGTCTGCCAGTTTTGATAGCTATCATCGCAGCGGCTCTTCACTAACATGCCGCAAAGCTGAGACGAGCTTAGGCTCCGAGGGAGCATTCTTAGGAAGCATTGCAAAGTATTCGGGAGCTGCGGTGCTCTCATGTAGCTTCTGTGGTGGAGTAGTTGAGCGCTTAGATGTCAAACTTGATTGAATGGATTGTAAGAAAGTTCGCAAAGGCAAAGTGTTCATTTTAAATTGGCGACTATCGTGCTAGGTAACATGCTCTGCGAGAATAACCGCAAAAGTTATTTTTCCTAGGCTTCGAGATATAGTTACACTTGCACCCATCCCACATGTACTCCTCTTCTCCTTAAATCACAGACCTCCTTGCGGCCGCTAGTATCCCTTAGGCCAAAGCGAAGGTGGCCTTGAGAGCAGGGATGGAGGGCGAGAAGAAATACTCGCCTCCTTTCGGCACTACCCATGTGGGCAGAGTGAGTGAGGTACTTTGGCTCTGTGGGTTGGCGCCTATCATCGAACGAGCTCCTGCAGCATTCTGACCGATGAGAGGGTCGAGTCCTGAAATCACTGCAGCCCCCGTCGGTCCCGTCTTGGGAGGAAAGTTGGCCGTGTTCGACCAATCTAACAACCGTTAGCCGATTGTCAACAAAGACTTGTACGGATGGTAAGTTACTGTTTTGCAGAAATTGGAACCCGAAGTGAATGTTGCTCTGGTATGCTGCGAAGAGGAGGCCACGCCCGTGGACAGTCTTTCCGGATGCAGCTTCAGCTGCAGTAACTTCTGGTCCGAACTGGACACCGCGACGAAAGATACGGTGTTTCTCGTTAGCGTTCGCGGTAGTTGCGTTGAGATCCTCAATGTCGGCTCGAGGGTTTGTCTTCCGTGTGTGCGCTGCGAAGGGGCATCTATCTTGCGTCTTTGAGTCGTCTGGAAAAGCGTAGCGGAAGTTGTTGTTGCGAGAGGCGTCTTTCCCGAGGGCCGGGTCATCATGCGTTGGTGCAATATCGACAGGTGCTCCTGTGCGCCATCGCCACCATTAGCATAAGCGACAAGGCTCGCAAAAAAGGCACAGGCCAACATACCGCTCATCCAACGACCGACGAAGCGGGCCCCGAGGAGTTCACTGCCAAGATCAGGAGCTAAACCAGCGATAGGATTCCGCTTCAGAAATGTTTGGAATTCAGGGACAAGTTGAAAGAGATAGCGAAAAGCAAGAAAGCTCCCATCCAGTGCCCAGGATGGTCGAGTATTGGGTCCCTGGTCCACAAAAGCGGCATTGAATTTATCATCGCCTTCGCGGCCGAGGAGTGTTATTCCTTGGCGTACAAACTCCTGCCCAGGATTGTTTGTGGCATTGACACCACGGACTGCAGGCTGCGAGATGCCGTCCAGAAAGCCAAAGCTATGATAAGATATCAGCGTTTGAAAGGTCTTGCGACTCTAGTAGAGATACGAACTGCTCATGACCCTTTTCTTTTCCCGGCCGGACATCTCCGACAATGCGGAGCGCTTCATGAATGGTGGCGCAATGTGCTCCAACGAAGAAAATCCTTTCGATCTCAGCTAATGTTTCGGCGACTGTTTGGTGGCTTTCGCCTGAGACCAGGATCATGCCATCAACACCCTGCTTGAAAGCAGGGACCCAGTCCGGACTGTCTGAAGTTGCCGTTCCTGGGTCACCGAGAGTTGGTGCATCAGCGAGCATCCCTTTGCGAAAGACGTCATCCCCAATGTTGTCGTTGATCCCCATCTGCGAAGATAGGAGTCCAAATTAGCAAGGCTTCAAACATATGGCATGCCAAGCAGTTTGGCCCACCTTCACCAGTCCCTTTTGACTGAACACTATGTTGACTCCGCTGATCTTCAAAAGCGACGGAGAAACTCCACGTCCCACTGCGTCTTTCTTGTTCTGAGATATTTTCTCATGATGGCTGAAAACCTGCGCGGTCGTGGTGATAAGAGGGATCAAAGTGGCCAGTTGTCTACGGAACGCTTGGACGCGAGATTCGTCGATGAGAAAGAAAAAATAAGTCTGAGTCTTCTTGGGAAGACCCGCCCTGTGAAAGTGAGTTTGGCCGGAACGGTACTCATTTCTGGCTTCAGGTTTAGACTCACAAGATGTCACCTTGGACATTGTTGAGATCTAGAGGAGCAGGAGTGGAAGACGTCATGTCGAAGGCTGAAGGACGGCTGTCAACTGTGGAAGTCACGAGTTGGAATTTTGAGAAAGCCACAAAGTTTATAGAGGAAGACCAGTCGCAGATGGAGAATGGTATATAGTTGGAATCCTTAGCGAAGCATCGGGGGGGCCTTCTTATATGTAAACCAGAAGGCGCTGGGCTGAGCAAGTACTGCAGTGTTACAGTTGGCTGGTCGGGAAAGCCAAAATAGCTCATACTGCAGCTCTGCTGTCAAGAAAACTATCACGAGGGCCAAAGCATGTAAGATTTTGGTGCCCGTCTCTCGGCGTACAATCCGGTCATCACAGATTACTATACGGATGCGCCGCTTCATCACAACGTAAGCGGCCTGTGCCCGAGGAACATGGCTAAGAGGTGGGAAAGGCCGGATCCAAGCGGGCAAGGGATCTTCTGCATGTTTTTCTCGTAAGCACGAAATTTCAGCTGTTGGGGTCAATGACGGAGAATCTGAGCAGTGGATCTTATTCTGTCAATGTTCGATAGCTGTTCGAGGACAAGGAGAAGTGTAGTACCGAGTGCAGCGGCTTGATGGAGCTCTGCTCTTGGTTCGCCAAAGCAACAGTAAGCCATGTTAGTCACAGCCGAAGCCCGCATTGTTCATGCAAGTCAGACGACAGATATTTTTATTGCCAAACGCTCATCATGTCAAAGCACAGCCCACATTATGTCTTTCGCGGTACATCGCATTGTTGTATGGAGCGTATAAACGGATTCGAAAGACCTATGTAGGCTGGATGTACGATACAATACAGGAACAACACGACGAGTCGGAAAGCACCGCAGTAGGTGTGCGTGCGCTTTACGCGCCAAGCCTCGAGATTCAAAGTATTACGTCATCTCCGTGAGCCGGGTCTTGTCTGGGGCAAGTCGAAAAGGCCTCTCGGTCGTTAATTCTTGCGAAACTGCGCGACTAAAGTACTCTACTACGCAAAATCCTGAGCAGCGCTAGTAGCAGCGCTAGTCTTTCGTTCGGAAGACGACCCTGGAGCCGAGCACCCTGGAATGTTTGTTTGCAAGCGTACAAATTGAACTTAGAAAGGTCTTTTGGGCCTCATAGAAGCATTGAACCCCAAGTGGGGCTTGAGCCGGGTACAATTCCGAAGCGGCTCTAAACGCATTGTCCAGGATACTACTTTATTGTCGAGGTAACCGTGCCTTACATGTAACTTTTCACCTGGGGTATTTTAAATGTTGGCGTAGCAAGTGTGGCGCAGAAGTCTTGGCGTCCTGGGTTTTCGGTGCCGATATCTATCATAAAGGGGCCATCTTTCTCAGCTTTTCCTCCCATGTTCAATCAAGAAACTATTCGACAGAAGGCCTTGTCTTTGTCTTTGCGGAATAATCGTACATCGAAAGGGAGATGGAATAACGAGCCAACGAGGTGTGGTCGACTAGCAACTTGATTAGAAGCATGCCATGAGACGGAAAATCTTGGCATGGCGCAGTCAGCAGCGGCCTGCATTACTTGCAAAGTCTTCCGATTCGTGCGTCTCGTACATATATCTGGATTAGTCTAGCAATGTGCCATAACCGCCCCTGATATCCATCGTGATCATCAGCCAGCAGCCGAGAATATGAGAGTCCGACTAATCATATGGCGGCACGAAGAGCTGTCGTCCGCTGCGTTCGCAGCAATCGCCCACAGCTGCCTTAAGCCAACACCTATCTTTTCATGCACGAATATCTGAGGTTGGATCTCCTCATGCTTAGCAACCTTTTCCCTAAGTCCCCGCGCAGTGTTGTGAGCATGTTCGTGCGGAGCTCCTCACGGCTCACTTGACGAGCGTCAACCATATCACGAGGTTAGACCCCATCACCATAGCTACCGTAGATTGCGGTAGCGATGCAGTTAATATCGCAAGCGCCTCCTGACACCCTTGATCGCTGGTCAGTTCAGATCTGATGCGTAGACATGAGCCAAAAGGTTGAGATTGTGCATTATTTGGATTTTATGTTATGCTATGCATGAAACTTTCGGATCTCGATAGAAGCATTACATGAAACCGCAACCACGTAGACATGAGAGGAAGACTGTGTGTGGCATAAACGCTGGCGGACAGCAGAAAGCCTCAACAGAGTCTCGATTTCATAGTCTGACTATGGAGACCCAAACTGCGCTCACCTTACAATTCTGGTCTACCGGAGTCGTAACATACTAGCCGAGCTCCGTTATAGTAACGCTTGAGATGTCCTTAGTCGAAAGAGCCGATACAGATCGAATTGGTGGCATGATGGTATCTTTCCCTTTACCAAGGTTTCCAAGGACTTGGGTTTCTTACTGTTACTTATGTGGGTCATAGACACCAACAAAATCAAAACTGAGCATGGAGACATTACTGAGGGCGTGAGTATCATTTAATGGATGGAGCAGAGTTCCCGTGGTATGGAGTCTGTCTTGGGGATAGGAATGTCACTTATCACTAGAAGGTGCTAAACCTGCGACAGCAATTGTGGGTATTCAGATATCGACCTTTCCGCTCCACCCTAAAAAAGATAGTTAGTAGAAAAAGAAACTTGGATGTGGGATACCTATCACTGATAGTGTGCAAAAGTTATTCCTGGGGTCAATGTATGAAACACACATAATCTGAAACATTATCCGTGTGAAACTTGGAACCCGTTCCAAATCTTTTTTTCTTGAACCAGTGAGGTATGACAGTATGGTGAGCTCTAATTCGCTCAGTCAAAAGAAAGTCAAGACTCCGTTTATTGTTGTCGAACTTACGAAATGTCTCGCGAGAAAGCAAATGGTCAAAGCCATCTCTTTCACGATGAAACAAGGGCGCACAAACAAGGGCGCACAAAGCAAGCTGCGACGTTGACCAGTCAACTCACTTAGAGAGAAAATCTTTCATGATCGGGAACAACGTAAATCAAGAGCCACCTTGTTCTTAACCATTCTGTTATTCATTGTCTCAGGATTCATTTGTCTCAAACATACCTTACTCTCAACCTTCCCTCTCCTTACCACTCTATACTCATCCATCATTTCATCCTTCTCTTTCGCCGATCACCGAATACGCCTACTTCCCCCAACACACCTTTTACTATGTTCTACTCTTCAACCCCTATACTTGCGTTGGGCGCTATCAGCCTTCTTGCATCGGCCGGCCATGCAGAAGCTAATCGCCGAGAACCCCAAATACACAACAGCCGCAGGCAAGCCCCTGCTGGTTTTGTCGAAGTCCCGCTCGCAGAACTGCAAATGCTACAGTCCGAATACAATACCTTTCATGGTTGGATGACAGCTTACCTTTCGTCAGCCAACTCGACAGATCCCCAGACAGCCCAGCTGAACCAAGATGTTCTAGCCTACGATATGTGGATAAATATCTTCCTCAGCAAATACGCCAACAGTACCAATGCTCCAGCAGCCGCACTCACACCTGCGGCCGCAGCTACACCTGCAGCCAGCTCAACAGCCGCAGCTCCATACGCTGTTGTGGCGAATAGTAGTACTAATGGCTCGTTCAGCGCTCAGTCCTCAAGCAACCTTGCAGTCTACTACGGCCAATCACCCGCTACCGACCAATTTACCCTGGAGCAAATGTGTCAAGACCAAAACGTTGACATAGTTGTCCTTGCTTTCCTCACTACCTTCTTTGGCCCTGCAGGACAACCAGTCATCAATTTTGGGCCAGCCACCGGAGGCACTCCCACGCTTGGAGCCCAAAAGATCAACGCTACCGGCCTGTTAGACTGTCCATATCTAGCCAAGAACATCACTACCTGCCAAAGTCTTGGCAAGAAAGTCTTGTTGAGTCTAGGAGGTGCCGCTGGTGTCACAAATTTCACTAGCGATGCGCAAGCCACCAGCTTCGCGACTGACCTTTGGAACCTCTTCGGTGGCGGAATGACCAACTCCGATTTGAGGCCTTTCGGTTCCGTCAAGGTTGACGGCTTTGATGTCGATAACGAAGACCACAGCACAAAATACTACGATACTTTTGTATCATCCCTCCGCAATACCTACGCGGGTGACAAGAGTAAGCAGTACTACATATCTGGTGCACCGCAGTGTCCTCGCCCCGACGCTTCCATCCCACTAGGTTCAATGCAGACGATGGATTTCGTCTTCGTCCAGTTCTACAACAACGCCGCCGCTGGTTGCGATATCGGACAGCCTGGCTTCGTGGACTCTTTCAAAGCCTGGTCTGGTGACTTGAGCGGTAACGGTACCGTGGCCGGGGGAGGACCTAAGTTGTACATTGGCGCGCCAGCCTGTGAAGCCTGTGCTGGCAAAGGGTATTTAGAGCCTGCCAATATGACAAGTGTTATCAAAAGTGCGATGATGGCAGGCGTTAAAAACTTTGGTGGTGTTATGCTGTGGGATGGCTCTGAAGCGAAGAACAACACCGGAGCTGAGGGTGACTATCTGCAGGTTGTGAAGTCAGCTTTAGATTAATGCCATGGTGGGCTTGATGGGAAAACTTAATGTATGGGCGCCCTGGAGGTGTGCTCAGCCCGGTCTGCAGGATGAGAACGATGGATTTGAATTTATGTATTCTATTTGGCTCTGTGCCGTGAGCATTTCTTGAGAAATATGTTGGGTAAATGCACATTGCTATGTTCTTAGCCGGACACAGTATAGTCTACAAATTCCAGTCCAGAGGTACTTGGTTGGGATGGATGAGCAAGGTAAACAAACAGACAAGGTAGCTTAGCCAGTGAATTAAAGACGAATGTTAATCAACGGTCGTGGCATGCTTCGATGTATGCATAGTGACTTCGGCTTTGATCCGCACTGAAAACTAAACTCCCCTCCGGAGTGCTTCAGATTCGTTTGAAACATTGTGCTGTAATAGATCAAGGCTTTCACTGCTTAGACTTCTTGGACCCCGTCCACATTGAACACTCTACCGTCAAGTACGGCCAGCCTCGTCCTGGACCCGTTACTCCACAATTCTCCATGCCAATAGCACTGTCAAAACCAGACAAACACACTAATATTGCACGCCAACCTTCGCCGTGCTTGCGGGTAAGGGCTCATTGCTTCCCAAAGAACTTATGTTGTTTGTCCCGAGTCTAGACTGTGGACTAAATGTCGGAGCCTCACCGTTGAGCCCAGCAACTATGAGCCCTCCCAAACTAACAGCTGAAGGTCTATTCTAGATTATCGGGTAAGGCAGAGCAGAAGCTCCAACAACTGAGCAATCGCTGGATCGAGAGATTCGCGTTCCCTAGACCGTGATGCCCGCTGCTCCTCCCATTAGGTTCGTATCTGCAATGGCGATCCCGGGACATGGGCACACGGTAAATGTCTGAGTCAACTTTGCGAAAGGAGAAGCTAAGAGTCGAATAGCAAATGTTTAGTGTGAAAGTTCCATTGTCCAAATCGTCTGGACCAGAATAGAGGCGTGACTCTCCCACCGAGAGCCCATAGAAAATGACGTGTAGATGGGGGCCGTGATTCAATTTTCAAGTCGATGAGCACTGTTCTCATCTCTTACCTTTGAATGCCTTTGTAACCGATCTCGCGGTCAAACTCTCCATCCGGGTTCGTTGTTTGTCGGACAATTGCCTCGCTTGAGTGTGAGTCACCGGCGATAAAGAGAAGCACCCCTCGGAGCTAACTTGGTTGCCAAGAGTCGCCACCAGAATCGTATGGATGTAAGGATTTGATGTCTAAGCAATCTCGAGTATAGGATTGGAGTATACGCACAGCATACTTTGTCTTATAGTCTTCTTCAACCATGAAATCTAGCCATAAGTCACTGTTTAGGCTTAGTCGCAATAGACTTCATAACGTTGGGTATAACTTGTAGACTTCAAATGCTTTGCTGAGTCTGTTCCCACTTGGCGGAGAGGATGCAAGGCTTAGCGCCAAGACTTTCCGTGACATCAGATTTGGACGTACTTCTACTTTATGATTGGAGGAGAGCTAGCGCTTATGCGTTAGACTGACCCGGGAGATCGGCAATTCCCGTGAGGCTACTCTATTTGCTTAGTTGTCAATAAAGGCAAAATTTTCGCTGAAATCATTCCACTTTCTTCCATCGTTCACATATCTTTCATTCAGATTTGAAGCATAGTGAATGTCGTCGCTGTATAAGAGCAGATCATTCATCTTCCATCTTTTCAAATCCTAAGCGTGCTATCCACAGACTTACGCGCCTGGCTCCGCTTTGTTTATCACACAAACGCGCGTCTTGTCGAGCTATAGACATCATCTCCACTGACATCCTGCCAACTTCCCCTCGCGACGTTTCCATCGAGGCACTTTCTCCCTCTGAGACGAACTGTAAAGCTGCCTTGCAAATGAGCATGGACGTCATCGCCAACGGCCTCGGAGCCGACAACTCATCCACTCCGCCACTGTCGCGCTCAGGTAAACCAGAGTCTGGCGATAAACCGCCCTCTGTCATCGGCCAGCGCGTGGAATTACCTCCTGCGCATGAATCAAACGACTCGACCGATTCATACAACTCGACATCAGCGAGTTCTTCTACTGATGAACTAGAGACTGATGGAAAAGATGACGACTGTGATAGAATGGTAGAAAAATGGCGTTTGATCAGACTTGCTGATAAAAACAGAGTTCAAAAAAAGAAGGTAGCTGAAGCTAGGATTGGTACTTTGAAGAGGAGCTGACGTATTGCTGCAGATCTACCCCACTCACGAGGTGTATGTTGCACCATTTGGGCAAAACTATTCCAAGTTCTACGAGGCCTTCCGACAGGGTGTCAGCACACCTCAGGCGCCTAGGCGTCCTGCCCCAACCATACCGGCAAAACGTCCAGCTGCAGTGTCTAAGCAGACAGCTAAGAGGAGAAGACAGAACGACCGTACTTCTCTTCCGCGTTCAGATCAGCACCAGGCTCGTACGATTTCAGCTCAACGATCAGCTGCGATCACCACGAAGGCGTCATTTGGCGCGAAGTCAAACGAAGTTGCTCCAACTTCGAATATAGCTAGAGAATCACCGATGACCCCGAGGCCAAGATCTGACTCAGAAGCTAAAGGTAAGTCTCCAGGCGTGATCATTGTACCCACAGATCCTCTTTACGTTTTCAGGATGTCTGAGATTCTATTTGTTACGGATGAACTTCTGTTACTAACTAAATCCTCGTAAATTAGAGCAGCCGTCCAGGCGAAAAGGCGTGGGTATTTACGCTGGGAATTGGGAGTATGTCACCGACGAGGAAAAGGTACCGGAGTATTTGAGTTTAGCCGAGAAAACCGCGGACTTCGAAGGGCGAACTACTCGTCGCGCATACGCCAAGATGACGTCGGAAGAGGGTGCAGGAGACTCTGGTCATACCGTCGGACCCCCTTCAGGAAACAATGTTCGGAAGTCAGGCCGAGCACGCAACGCCGTAGACTATACTAGACTGCCCGGGCCTAAAGAAAACACCCGTGAGATTACCACACCGGAGCAGATCGAGGCAGGTGACATAGTATTCGCACGAGAAACAGAGCAGATATCAACTTCAACGTCCGCTTCGTCGACTTCGAACAGATCGACCTTGATGCCTGATCATCCTAGTAGGTCAACATCTACATCCACTGCGATGATTTTAGAGCAGCTTGAGAGGCCAAAGTTGTCATGGAACGCTATTGTGTATGAGGTCCTCGCAACTTCCGAGACTCCATTGACGTTCCCTCAGCTCGTGCAAGGCATCAAAGATCGGTTCCCGTTCTTCAACGCTTCATCACAGGATAAGGTATTGAAGTCTGGTCTGAAAAACCCTCTCTACTTCCATGAGGCTTTCTGCAAAGGTGAAATCATTAATGGAAAGCAAACATGGGCGCTGAAGCCTGGAGAATTTGTGGATAAGAAGACCGGCGAGGTGCTGACTCCCCGACCGCTCCACACAATTGCTGATCCTCTGCTCACTGCGCAAGCGCACGAGATGGAAGATCAAAGCCCTCGGGACTTGACCTCCAAAACGTCACAATCCTACCATCCTCGGTCTAAAAATCCTCGGTTTGGGCGGGAGATTCTGAACTCGCCTGAGATACCCGATTCGCAGGACGCGAAGGCGACCACACCAAGTCCCCAGGAAGCAGATAGTCGCATTGTCACGGAGCACGCATGGAATTTACAACATCCTCATCAGCAGACCCCACCTAACGTCAGATACCGCGCTCACGAGCTCGCCGATTCATCAGATGGCTCTTCGACAACGACTTCATTTGGAACTAGTCCGTCTGGCCAAGCACCGCAGCTGGCTTCCCAGTGGACAAACATGACCGGCAGCCCCATGAATGTTACCTCAACCAGTAGATCCCCCATAACAGCCGGTGCGAAGACCCAGAATGTCCAGGACCTCACAGGCGCAATTGTCAATGAGCCATCAGCAACAGCGGACCGATCTCCTGGCGCCCTTCAAGCTGCACAACTACGCACATCTTCTATTCCATCACGCACTGGAGAAGGTGGACGTGGCAGCAGTTCCAATACAACTCAAGCTACGTCTACGCTTGTTCCACTACTGCATGCAGGACTACCTACATCTGTACCCACTTTACTTGAAGAATGTGCCGCTACGTCTCAGACTCCTACAGTCTCTCCAGCAGCACCCACGCCTTCCGTGATCCCTTTGAGTTGCATGCAGCTGTATGTCATCCTCTCCCCACTCTTTACGATATGTTTGCTAAGTTTTTCAGTGACGCTGACCGATTGGCCCTGCGTTAACGGTTTCCTCCAGACGGCGAGGCCAGAGCCAAGGAAATATATACGCGCACTTCCAACAATGCGTAGACAATCGGCTACGCTCCTTAGCACTGTGTATAAGCGTCGGGCGCTGATGACTGCTACATTGTATGTGTTCGATGGGCCCTCAATGCAAGACTGTTTTGTTCTGTTGGTACATACAGCTGGAATGAAGGTGAAGCGAATTAGTATTGATAGAGGGATCTTGCTCGTACACCTATTAGGCTAGAAGAACAGAATTCGATTTAAAAGGTTCATTGCGGTCGAAGCACGTAGGATAGTCGGACTACCGAATCAAACCGAATCAATATTTTGGTTAAAAGTGTGGGTGCAGCCTTGCGGACTACTCATAATGGCCACCATGTATTGTTAGTAAGTTCGTATTCGTAATGAACTTGCAAGATCACCTCCTCTGTCAAGGAGAGAGCGATGAATATTTGAAACGCGATGTATGATGAAGATTTCTTAAGTCGAGGTGGATGTAAACTAATAAAAGGCGACTAACAGTACTCTGCCTATGCTTTCGCGTACGCTCAGATAGCGTTAATGTTCGAGTGTGACGGGTTAAAGACATGCTCCCAATTATCTGCACTGTTGTGGAGCGAAAGCTGCCACTTAAACCAACAAGAACGATTGATAGCACCGTTTCTGTGATGTGAGCTTCTTACCAGGACAATTGCGTCCAGACGCAGAAACAAGTGATGATTAGGGATGTGACGACCGTTTGTAGATCTGTTCTATTTTTCGGCACAGCCGTATCTCTTGCGAAATATATTCATCCCGTTCAAGAGCCCCCGCCGTGCGTAACACCTTCGACGTCTCCCCACCCAACAAGTAAGTAATAGTCGGCTTCGAGGTCTCTCATAATGAAAGGGCCAGTCTGCCCGGAAAGAGGGAAACGCAATTCCCCGGCTGAGAGTGTCGAGGCGGTCATGCAATACGGCCTGTTTTGATACGGTAGTATCTGTGGGTTTCGACAGAGTGCGCCGAAGGATCAGTCATATTGTAAAGCACTTTTCTATTAAATAAGCGATAAGATTAGAATTAGAGCGAAGCATATATAAAACTTAGCGAGAAAAAAAAATCGAAAAAATTCTTTCGATTTTTCTTCTTCTTTATTCTATACTTTTTAGTAATAATATTAAAATCTAAAGATTTTATTATTAAAGTTAATAGATTAAATTTAATAGTACTCATTAATACTTTTAATTTTTAATTATTTAACTTACTTTCTTCTTACTTTATTACTTTATTTAAAATCTTTTAATAAGTAATCTATAATTAAAGTAATATTAAAGTTTATAAATTATAATTATTTTAATATAAAAACGAGTAAAGGTTTATGAATTAAATTTATAATCTTTTAAAGGGCTATCGAGTAAATTTTGGTGAGCGATCTTTGATGAGCGAATATTATTAGCAATAGCTGTAAGACTATTAGAATTTTTTAGCAAAGTTATATTAATTCTTATTTTAAATAACTAATTAATAGAAAAAAAATTTAAAATAAATTTTAAAATTTTAAAAAGCGAAAGCGACGTTCTAAAATTTAAAATAAAATCTTAAAAGTTAATAGAAAATAAAAAGTTATTCTATATTAATAATATATTTATTTGTTTTAATAATTCGAACGCTAATTTATTTACTTCGATGATTTAATTAAAGAGCGTAATTAATAAATTAATAATTGGCTATATATATAAATTTAGTTTTTAAGTTTAGCTCTATCTTATTAAAAAAATAAATATAAAAAATTTTTTTTATTATATATATATAAGTAAAGATCTATAAATTAAATTTATAAAGTTAAATTTTTCTAAGTTAAATAAAATTTTAGCTTTAACTCTAAGTTAAATCGAACTCTAATCGCTTACTATACGTTTTTAATCTACTTTTACTATTATAAAATTAATAAAGAAGATAAAAGCTCTAACTCTAAGTTAAATCGAACTTTACTTACTTTTTATATAGTATTTAATTTATTTAATTTACTTTTATTACTATAAATCGCTAATTAATTATATTCTTATTTAAAAAAGAAGTATTTATTTAATAACCTTATTTTTAATATATCTCGTTAGTCGAGTAAGTTATTTTTTTAATAAATCGTTTAAAATTATAATTAATAGATTAATCTTATTAATAACTCGATTTAAGACGATATATAATTAATTATAAATAAAGATCTCGAAGTATAAATATAGATTAATCTATTATAATAATTAATTTTAAATCTTATTAATTATTATATTAAAGATTAATTAAATTAAAAATTAAATATATTAAAAGAAAGTATATAAATCGTTTAAATTAGACGAAGTTAGAGAAATATATAATATATAATATTATTTATTATTATATTTATCTTTAAGAATATAATAATTAAATATTTTAATTTTAATATATTTAATTTATAGATATATTCTATTATATAGATTTATATATTACTTTAAATTTCTTAATAAATTTATTATATAAATTTATTTTAATTTTAAATAATAGAATAGAAGTAAGATTAATTTAAAGATATTTATTATTTTAATAAAAAGAAGAAAGCTATTCTTTTTATTAATAACTTAATCTCTATTATTATAAATAATCTTAATTTTAAAAAACTTATTAAAAACTTAACTATTAAATCGAGTAATATTCTTATTAAGAGTATAAAGAATTACTTTAAATATATAGAAATTAGCTATTTAATATAAGTTAAAATTATTATAAATAATATTAATTAATTAAATAATAAAGTTATTTAATAATTATCTAATAAATTAATTAATAGCTTCTTATTCTTTAAAGTTTATTAAAATATTATTATCTATATCTAATAGTTTTTAAATAAATTTCTCTATATTAGTTTAATCTTAATTAATTAAATTAAGATTTCGAAGTCTTATATTTTTTATTAATTTAAAAATTTAAATATAATTTTAAAAATAAAATATTTTTAATATAGTTTAAGTAATATAATCTAACTTAATACTCTTAATAATTAAAAGAATTTAATAAAAGTTATTATAGAAGTATATAATTATATTATTAAAAGAAGTAGAATTCTTTTAAATATCTTAAAGTATATAATCGATAATCTTAATATTATAGCGATTTTATATAAAAACTTTATTTTAGAAAATAAGCTTAATCGCCTTTAATAATTAAGCTAAATTAAACTTTATTAATATATTATAATTAAATTAAATAATAATATTAAGAGAAATCTTAAAGCGAGAATAAGCGATAATATTATCTTAAAAAAGAATAAAGATAATATTAGATAAAATTATAATAATAGCTATTTTAGAGTTATTTTATATTCTTCGTAATATAATATTCTAAAGTATAATTTTATTAATATCTTTATAGTTATCGAGAAAAAAGAGTTAGCTATTAAAATAAGAGATTATATTTTAAATAGCGTTAGCTATAATAATTTAATTATTATTAAAATTTATTTATATCTAATTCTAGATATTAGTTTAATAGCTATATACTTTATATAAAAGTTAATTTTAATTATTAATATAATACTATTTATAATTTTATTAAATTATAAATAAATTAAAATTAATAATAAGACTAATATTCTTTATAGAGCTAATATTATTTTTCTTTAAATAAATTTAAATTAAATAAAAATAAAAGTTTTTAATAATAATTTATTTATATTATATATTATTTAATAGAGAAAAAATATAATACTAAGTTTAAAGAATATAAATAAAATTATTAGATAATTTAAATAAAGAATAATAAGTATTAATTAAGAAATATATATAAAGTATAAAAGAAAAATTAAATTATTTATAAATAAAAAAAGAAAAAATATATCTAACGCGAAAAGTTTTAATAGCTAAAAAAAGAATATTATATTAAAAAAAGTCGCGATATTTTAAAATTATTATTAGCGCGATAATCTTCTTATTCTATAACTTAAAATACTTTAATTTATTAAAAAAATTATTAAAAAAAAATATATCTAACGCGAAAAGTTTTAATATATAAAAAAAGAAATATTATATTAAAAAAAGTTATAATATTTTAATATTATTATTAACGCGATAAGCTATTTATATTATATTTAAAGTATTTCTATTTAATAAAAAAGAAATTATCTATATATTTTAATTTATAATTATTTTATAAATTTAAAGAGTTATCGAGTTTATATTATAATAGAATTATTATAAAAAGATCTTATAAGTAATATTCTCTCTTTTAAATCGCTACTTTATTTAATACTTAATTTTATTTAATATTATTATAAAGTAAGTCTCTTATTATATAAATATTATAATAAAAAGAAAAGATATTATTATCTATTATATATAAGTCTTTAAAAAATATAGAATTTAATATATTTAAAAAAAAATATAAATAAAAGAGCTTTCTAATATTTAAATTAATATAATATATTCTTATAATAATATCTCTATACGCCTTTAACGTAGACTTTATTTAAATATATCTTACTTATTATTTTTCTTAGATATATTATATTAATAAATTAATATAAAAAAAATCTTTTATTTATTTTCTTTATTAACATTATTAATTTAGTTAAAAAAAGACTATTAACTTAATTTAACGTTTATATTCTATATTTACTATTTAAAATAGATTATTATTATTATTAAATATTATATTATATTAATTTAAAAGATAAATAAATAATTATTTAATAAAAGAATTATAATTATATAATTTAAAGCTAAAAATTCTTTAATAAACTTTTATAAAGCTTACTTACTATATATCTTAATATTTTTAAATCTTATTTATCTAATTTAATCTTATATCGTTTTAATTTATATTATCTTTATACTCTATTTAAAAACTAGCTTAATTATTACTCTTATAAATATATTTAAAAATATATTTATAAGCTTTAATATTAATATAAATCTTTATATTAATATAAATATTATACTTAATTAATAAATAAAGATTATAAAATATTATTTAATAATTCTATTTAAATTTATTATCTAATATCTTAATAGATCTATATCGATAATATATAGAATATTTAAAATCTAATTTAAAGACGATATAGTCGCTAAAGTTCTTCGAAAATTATTTATTATATATATTCTTATCTAAGTTTTAATAAGATAAAATAATATTTATTTTATTAATAGTATATTAGCTATAATTTCTATAAAGTATATATCTAATAATAATTATATAGAGATTAGAAAATAAATTTTAATTAGAGATCTTAATATTAATAGCGATATCGATCTTAGCGACGTTAAAGAATTAATCTTTAAAATATAAAATAATAAGAATATAGATATACGATAAACCTCGTTTTTAAAATTTAATAATATAAATATAAGCTGAAATTCGATCTATTACTTATAAAGTTAATTAGAATTAAAATTAATCGATATTTTAATTAATTATACTTCGTCTTTATAAAGATAAAAAAAGATTAAATAATATTATAAAGCTAATTAATAGAAATTATAACGTATAATAAACTAAATTATATTAGAAGTATTTTTAGAAACTATAATCTATATTAATCGTCTAACTAATATATCGCTTAAAAGACTATTCTATTAAATAAAATAAGGGAGGGTTATTATATTATAATAGGAGGTAAGAAGAATAAAAATATATCTAATATCTTTTTCTTTAGAATATTATTTATAAAGATCTTTAATTTTAATTTAAATATTTTAATAATTAGATTAAATCGATTAATAGCGTATTTATTAAATAGAAGATTTTTAATAATCTCGATTTATTTTAAATTATAGATAAAAGTTATAAAGAGATTTAATTAATCGAACTTAGTAAATAGAGTAATAATATTCTAATAGAGTTATTTTATAAATTATAATATTAATAAAAATAATAAGATTATATATAAGAAAGAATAATTATATTATTTATTAGCTTACTTATTATTTTAAGAAATTAGAGTTATAGCGACGAATACGTAAAACTTAGAAAGAAAAAAAAAAAAAATTCTTTTAGATTTTTATTTTATTATTTTACGTCTTTTAATAATAATATTAAGATTTAAGATTATAAAAGCGAATACGCTAAATCTAATAATATTCTTAATTTTTAATTATCTAATCTACTTTCTTCTTTATATATTACTTTATTTAAAATCTTTTAATATTCTATAATCGCGACGCTAAAATCTATAGATTATATTTATTTAAATATATTTTATTTAATAATAATTTCTATTTATAATTATACGCGAAGTTAAATATTTTAATATTACTTATTATTATAAATAATATATTTAATTAAATTTAATCTTATTCTATTAAAAAATTAATATCGTTTATTATTATAAATAATATATTTAATTAAATTTAGTCTTACGCTATTATTATTATATATAATTTATTTAATTAAATATTATTAATAAGTTATTATTATCTATAAATAATATTTATTTAAATAAAAAAAAAACTCTCTATTACTTTATCTCTAACTATTTTAATATAAAATTTTATCTTTAACTTATATTTATTACGCGCTTACTATATATTTAATTTAATCTTATCTCTTATAAAAATATAATCTTTATTTCTTTACTCTCTTTTCTTTATTATAATAACTTATTCTAAAAAGACTTTAAAAGAAAAATACGTTTTCGCTTATAAGATTATAATTAAATATTAAGTTAGATATTAAATTAAATATAAAACTTAATTTTTATAAGTAGATATAATTATTTTATTATAATTTTTAAATCTTATAAATTTTTTATTCTTTAAAGTTATAATTAAGTAATAAGAGATAATTTAAATAAAAAATAATTAGCTTATTAATATTATAGAGAATTTTAATTTATTAAAAGAGTTAGAGAAGAATAATAATATTATCTTTATTAAAATAAGATTATAATAATAATAATCTCTCTTCTAGATTATATTTAATCTTTTAATTAAATTTTAAAATAAGAGTAATATAATTACTTAATTTTTAATTAGATTATTATTTAAAAAAGCTTTTTTAAATTTTAATAAATCGCGTAAACTAAGTAAATAGACTTTTAATATCTTATTTATTTAGAATTTTATTAAGATTATAAATATTTTAATTATAAATATATATTTATAATTAAAATTAAACGATAAAGTTTTCTATATTTATTATTATAATTAAATATTTATATATTTATAAAGAGATTTTTAAATTCGCTTCTTTTAATATAACTCTTTCTTTCTTTTTAATTTAAAAGTTCTTTATCTATACTTTCTTCTTTATAATTCTTTCTTTCTTTTTAATTTAAAAGTTTTTTATTTATACTCTCTTTAATATAATTCTTTCTTTCTTCTTAATTTAAGAGTTTTTTATCTATACTCTTTTTAATATAATTCTCTCTTTCTTTTTAATTTAAGAGTTTTTTATATATACTCTTTTTAATATAATTCTTTCTTTCTTTATAATTTAAGAGATATTTAATATTAAGCGAAGTTAAGTTTAATCTTATTAATTTTAATACTTTTAATCTTTTAATAATTTATCTCTTTTTAAAATATTTAAATAAATATAATTATAGATTAAAAAATATATATAATTTTAACTCTAAATTAAAGTAATATAATTATTTTTTAATTTTTATAAATAAATTTAAAAGATTAGAAACTATATTTAAAGATATTATTCTTTTTATAAATTTATATAATAATATTATAAAGATTTTTAAAATTAATTAAAAGACTCGCTATATCTATAATATATTATTATTAAATTCTTTTTTAAAATTTAATTAATATTAAATAGCGAGTAATCTTAATATTATCTTCGAAGATATTTTCTTTTTTTACGAAATAATTAATTATTAAAATTAATATTTTTTTATAAAGTTCTTTTTTAATAATACTTTATATTTTTTATATTAGAATAAAATTATAAAGTAAAATAAAGTAATAAATAATTTTAAGATTATTAATTAAAAAGCTTTTTTTATAAATAATAAAAATTTAGCGATAATTAATTTTAGTAAATCGAAGAAACGCTTTTTATATTAGACTTAAAAGAAAGATTTTATATTTTAATATTTTTAGAATATTAATAATATAATTTTCGATATTTTAAGCTTAACTATTTATCGATATAGATTTTATTTTATACTTTAATTATTATTTCTATAATAAATTATTTAAAATTAATAAATAATTATTTATAATTTAAAATTATATAAGATAAAATAACTTTATTTAAATTATAACGTCGCCGATAGTAATCTAAAGATTATTATTTATATTTTCTTCTCTTATCTTTTAATAATTAATTTTAATATTATATATCTAAATAATAATAAATAAAATAAATAAATTAATAATATTATTTAATTTATATTTAGAAATATTTATAATTATTATATATAATAATATTAATTATAGAGCTTTATTAATATAAATTATAAGATATATATTAAAAAAGAGTAGAGTATTAATAGCGCTAATTATTTAATTAATATTAATTATTTACTATCTATTAATCTATTAAAATAATTTTAAAAATATATATTTTATAAAAGTAATAAATATTTTAAATTTATAAATTTAATATTAATTATTATAATTTATAATTTTAAGAGTTTAACTTAATATAATAATCTCGCTTTAATAAAATATAACTTTTTTAAACTTATAAAATTCTATTATAATATTTATAATAAGAGTTATTTAAATTAAAATAACGCGTAACTTAATATTAAAGTTAAAGATATTCTTATTATTAATAATATTATATTATTATAAAAGATATTATCTTAAATAATAAATATAAGAATTCTATAATTCTCGATAGATTATATATTATCTTATAATCTTAAACTATTCTTTTATATTAATATATAATATAAATTTAATCTTTATTAAATTAAATCTAAGTAATCTATTATAAAATAAAGATAATCTCGTTTATAATAAGATCTATAATAGTAATAAAGATCTATTTATTATATTATTTAAAAATTATTTTATATTTAATAATAATAACTTTAAAGACTTAGAGTTCTCTTAATTTTATATTAATAAATACTTTAAAATAAATTAATATAGTTAAATTATAATTAATACTCGAGAATTTTATTTAAAAAGAATTAATATAATTAAAAATTATAAAAAGAGTAAGTAAAGAGTTATTATTATATTAAAAGATTTAATAAAAATAAAGTTCTTATTTAATATATAATCGAAATATTATATAAAATAATTATTCTTTATATATTATACGAATTTAATATTAATAATTATTTTATTATTATCGCGTAAATTATTACTTCTTTATTAAGTATTTAGAAATTTAATAATTTAATATTATTTATAAATAATATTAATAGCTATTTATCTATAGATAACTATATAAAAATCTTAATTATTAAAGATTTTTATTACTCTTATTAAATACTTTTAATTAAAAAGATTAATAAATTTATATTAATCTATTTAAATAGATAAATAATATATTTAAAAGTATTAATAACTAAAGCTTATCTCGAGTTAAATAATTATTTTATTACTTTAAAAATTTAATAACGTCTTTATAAAATTATAATTAATACTTATTATTATATTCTTATATTAATTATATAAGAAGTTATATTATTATAATAATTTAAATTAATATTAAAAAAAATAAAAAGTTATAAATATTAATAATAGTAATTTTAACGATACGCTCTTTATTATAATAATAATAAGATTTCTAAAAATAATCTTTTAAATAATTTAAAATCTAATTAATATAATTTTATTAATCTTAATTTTAAATAAATAATTAAGTAATATAAGATTATATAACTTTAAATAAATTAGTTTTTATAAAAGATATTATTTATCTTTTAATTATATTTTCTAAATTAGCTTTAATTAGCTAATAATATATTTTATAAATTCTTTTATTATATTTAAAATATTTCTATTATTTTAATTAAATAAAAGAATATTTAAGTTATATTTTGAGAAAGATATATAAATATTAATTTTTATTATAATTATAATATATTTAATTAAGAGAATAATAAGAAAAGATAAGCGATTATCGATATTACGTAGTTATTATTTAATTTAAATATTAAATTTATCTTATAATTCTATATTAAATATATTTTTAAAATCTTAATTATAAGATTATATAAATATTATAATTTCTCTAATAGCGTTATTAAGATAAAGAAATAATTATTAAAATTATTAATTATAAATAAAGTTAAAAATCTTTATAATTTTAATTATATTATAATTTAGCGTATAATTAATATTTAATCTTATATTATTAATATTTAAATTATCTAATTCTTTAATTAAAAAGAAAATATCTTTTATAAATATTAAAATTTTGAACTTTAAATTAATTATATTAAAGATTTATTTATATATAACGATTTTAGCTTATTAACTTAATAATAAAATATCGCGATCTTTTAAATATTAATATATTAATTATATAAAATAATATTATAAAAGATATATTTAAATATTATAAGCTAATTCTTATATTAAATAAACTATTATATCTTATAATAATTAATAATTATCTTTTAATATAATTTAAATAAATTATTAATTTAATATAAAGTTAATAAGAATAATAATTAGAAGATTTAATAGAATATTTATAAGCTTAATTCTCTAAAGAAGATTAATTAATATATCGCTACTTTTATATTTAATTAAAAAAATTTAATAAAAATAATTAAGTATTTCTTTATTAAAAATAAGATTTTTATTAAGAATATTTAAAAAATATTTTAAGATATAATATTTTATAGATAGCTTTATATCTTAATAATCGATATCTTATAAGTTTTTTATCTTTAAAATCTTATCGATATTACTTTTAATATAAAATTATATCTATTAAGAAATTTTAAAATAAAGTTAAAAGATAGAATTTAAAGTAGATAGTAGTTAGATAATAGTAATATTAAATTATTAAATAAAAGATAAGAGTTTTATTATCGATAATTTAGAGTCTATAATTTTTTTAATAAATAATTTAAATATTTAATTTTACTTTAATTTACTCGAATAATAATATTATTTATATTTATAAATTAAAGTAATAGAATAATAATAATAATTAATATTAAGCTTTTTAGTCGACTTTATTATATATTTAAATTAATATAATAATCTCTATTATATATTAATATCGCTATTAACTAAGAACTTATACTTATTAATATTTATTTATTTAATATATTATTATATTTAAAATTTATAGATATTATTTATAAATAATATATATAATAATATACTAATTAGTAATAATCTTAAAGATCTTTTACTATTCTTATCTCTTTACTTAATAATCTCTCTTTATATATTTATTTAGAATTTTCTATAATAAAGCTTTTATATATATTAATTTTAAATAATATATATAATATAAATAGCTAATAAGAATTAATTAATATAAATTATTATTATATTTAATTTAATTATTTTTCTATTCTTTATATTTATTTAACTCTCTTTATAATTTAATTTTATATAAATATTATTTATAAATAAGAATTATATTAAGACTCGAGTTATTTATATTAATATAATTTCTTATATTATTATTTATCTTTCTTTTACTTTATTATAATAATTCTTTTTTAATTATAATTATTATAATAATCTTCTCTTACTTCTATTACTTTTATATACTTATTATATATTTAATTTTATATTCTACTTTTATACTTTATATATTTAATTAAAATTTATATAATAAAAGTTTAAATTTAAATAAATTTATATTTAATTATTAAATTTAAGTAAAAATTTAAATTAACGCGATCTTATTTATAGATAATATTTATTATTATTCTTTATCTTCTATCTTATTCTATTATATATTACTTCTATTTTATTTATCTAATTATTAATTTAATATTAATTCTCTTTAAAACTCTTACTTCTTTTATTTATCTTTAGATTATATATTATATAATCTATCTTTCTTAATTCTTTAATTACTTAATATCTTCTTTTATATATTTAAAAATCTTTTATTATTTAAAAGTATATTTAATTTATCTAATCTATTAAAAATATTATAAAAAAAAATTAAATATTAAAGATAAAGTAAAGAAAATCTTAATTTTTATTATATTAATAAAGCTCTTTAAATCTTTTAAATTTAAATTTATAAATTATTTAAAAAAGATAATAGAGAAAACGTTAAAATAAAAATATTAGAAATAATAATTCGTAGTTAGTAAAAACCCGCGAGAAGTTTTTATTTTAAATATTAATAAGCTTTTTATAAGTAAGTAATTACTATTAGAATATCTTTATTTAGAATTAAATTTAAATTCTATAATCTTTATAGATAATAAAGTTAATAAAAAAATTTTAATAATATAATAAAAAATTAGAGAGAAAGAATTAAAGATAAAAGAAAAGAGAAAGAATACTTTATATATCTAAGCGAATATCTTTATTATTTTATATAATAAGAATTTCTCTTAAATAAGTCTAATCTCTCTTTTTTATTTATCTTTTATAATAATAATCTTTATAATATCTACTTCTAATTAATAATAATAAAACTTATTCTTAAATAGAATTTATATATTATTCTTAAATATATATAAATTAATATTAAGTAAGTTTATTAATATTATATCGAAGACTAATAATAAGTATATATACTTCTTTAATAATTTTAGTAAAAGATAATAGAAATATAAAGAAGAGTTAATTAATATAAAGATATATTTAAAATATAAATAAATTTTATATAGATCGTTAATTTCTATAATTCGAAATATTGAAATTAACGAATAGATAATATAATAATATTATTTATAAATAATATTAAGAAGAAGATTTAAACTCTCGAAGACGTCGATATAAATAAAGATATTATTTATTTTATTAAGAAGAATAAAAAACGATATATAGATAACTTAGTTTATTTATTAAATTATTAAATTATAAAATAAGAAGTTTAATTAAAAAAGAATAACGTTTTTAATAATAATATTAAAAATCTATTATTTTAAAATATTAAAGATATAATTTAAATATAAAAATAATATTTATAAGATCGCGAAATTATCGATATAAAATAATAGAAGATTATATATACTTAGATTAATAGTAAGATTTATATTATCTATTTAACTTCGAAAAATAATATTATTATTATTTCTTTTATCGAATTAATTAAGAATCTAGTTATTTAAATAATTAACTTTAATAATTAAGTATTAATATATAAGAATCTTTAATAATAATTCTTAAATTAGATAATTAGCGAGAGAAAAACGCTTAAATTAATAAATAATATTTTAAATATCGAATATAAAGAATTCTAAATTTTTTAAAATTATATTAATTCTTTTAATATTATCTTATCTAGCTATATTAACGCGTATATATATACTTTTAAATATAAATTCTCTTAAATTATTTCTTAAGTTTATTTTAATTATTATTAATAAACTTTAATATATATTACTTCTTTTATTATATTAAATATAAATTATTATCTAACTTCTTATTATCTATAACTTACTTTTTTAAAAAAATATTTTAAGCGATAAAATAGATCTAGATAAGACTATTATTATATTAATATTTCTTATTATTTATATAAGATATTAATCTTTAATATTATTTATAAATAATATCGATTTATTATTATCTTAATTAAAGTTATTATTAAAAGTTATTTATAATAAAAAAGATATTTATAATAATAATAAAGATTATAATAAGAAAGATTATAGTAAGAATAATTAGAATAAGAAAATATATAATAATTTAATTAAGTAAGATACTTCTTATTTAAATATCTTAATTTAAATTAATAAAAAATTCTATATATAAAAGATAGATCGTTTAATATCTAAGCTAAGTAAGATTTAGAAATTATTTATATATATCGTTAATCGAAAATATAAGACTATACTTATTCTCGAACTCTTATAGAAATTAAATATTTAAAAGAATAAGAAGCGCCTCTACTTCTCTTAATTAACGATAAAATAATTCTATAGCTCTATTAAAAAAAGTAATATTTATTAGCGAGCTTAGATCTTAAATATCTCTATTATTTATCTTCTATTATATCTTAATTCTTTATTTAATTATCTTAATACTCTACTTATTATTATTCTAAATAGCTATATTATTTAAATTTATTAATTAATATACTAGAATAAAGATATTAGAGCTATATATTTTAAATTTTTAAAATTAAAGATATAATTCGCGATATTATTAAAGATTAATTATAAAGATAATAATATAATTAATAATAATAAGATTAATATAAATAAAGATAAGCTTAATCTTATTTATTTATTTTATTTAAATATATTCGCGATAATTATAAAAGATAAAGTTTAAAAGCTAAAAAGCTTATTTACGATTATATATAAATCGATTTTGAACTTATATATTATATATTATATTCTATTAATAATAACTTTTATAATTAATTACTCGCTAGACTTAATTAATCTTTTATTACTCTTTTAAAATAAAGATTAAATTATTCTTAATTCGAAGTTCGTTAATATTAATAATTATATTTTTATTAAATCTAATATTTATAATTAAATATTATTTATAAATAATATTAATAAATTCATCTAGCTTATTAACTCTAGAATCTTTAAATTTTAAATTACTCTAGATAAAGAGCTTAGTTATCTCTCGACTTTCTTTATTAATATCTTTATTTTATTAATTCTTTATCTTATTTAATTAAAGCGTATCGTTATAATTTAAATTAATAATATCTTTAATAAAAACTCTTATTAAATTAATACAAAGATCTCCTCGATATATTAATTTATAATTAAACTTTAATAGAGTAAATATAAATTAAAGAAGTATATTAAGCTTTATTTAATATATACTTAATTTTTTAATCTAAAATTCGATAAGATAAAAGAAATAGATTTAAGAAATATAATATTTTATTATAAGTTATATCTAAGAATTATAAGTAATAATCTTATTCTTATCTCTTTTAATAAGAATAAACTCGCTATTATTAAGAAATTTTATTATAAATATAAAGATTATAATATTATTTACTTCTTTAACTTAATTAAGATTAATTTAAATATACTTATTTATCGCGATTATATTAATATAGTATACTATCTTATATATAACTTAATTAAACTATTTTATATTATTAATCTTATTTATTAAATCTATAATAAAAATAATTAAAAGATTATTATTTTTTATAACTAGTTCTTTACGATATAGCTAGTAAAGATTCTTTTAATAATTCTAAAATTTAATATTATTAGTATTTATATAAAGTATAAGTTTAAAAATCGAGAGACGGCGATTTATTAATTTAATAATAAGGATTATTTTATATAAGTTTTAATTATTAGCGTTAAGATTAATACTATCTTAATTAATCTATAAAAGAATTATTTAAATATAATCTTTATAAATATATTATTAAATATATAGTTAACTCTATAAATCGATATATATATTATTTAAATTAAATAGAAAAACGTCTATAATATCTTTATTCTTATTAATAATTATTTTTATAACTAAGTTCTATAAACTACGATAACGCGTAAAATAATTAATATTATTATCGCTTATATTAATAAGAATTTTATTAATATAGAAGTCGAGATACGCTTAACGCGATATTCGAAGTTTAATAATAATAAAATTTAAAATAAGCTTATAAATAAAGTCTACGTAGAAGACTATCGAACTATATTTAAATAATATTTATAATAAAATTAATAAGTTAATATATATAATCTAACTATAAAGAATAATTTATTAAATAAATAAATATTTATAAAGAAATTATATATCTATAAATCTAATTATAATTTAAATTTTCTCTATAAAATTTTTAAAATCTATACTTAATTTCTATTATTTAAATTATTTTATATTATCTAAATATCTTATATAGTATAATTATTAATATAAATACTTAATAGTAAATAAAATATAGATTTAAAGGTCTTCGAAATTAAATTTAAGATTTATCTTCGCTAAAAAAAATAAGATTACTCTAGCGCGATATTTTCGTTTATATACGCTAGAATTTAATTTTTATATATTTATTTATATATATTAAAATTTAGCGTTATATATTTATTTATATATATCGAAATTTAGCGTTATATATTCGTTTATATACGTTAAAATTTAACGTTATATATTCGTTTATATATATCGAAATTTAGCGTTATATATTCGTTTATATACGTTAAAATTTAGCGTTATATATTCGTTTATATATCGAAATTTGCTTATATATTCGTTTTTATTTATATATTCGTTTATATACGTTAAAATTTAGCGTTATATATTCGTTTATATACGTTAAAATTTAGCGTTATATATTCGTTTATATACGTTAAAATTTAGCGTTATATATTCGTTTATATACGTCAAAATTTAGCGTTATATATTCGTTTATATATATTAGAATTTAGCGTTATATATTCGTTTATATACGTCGAAATTTAGCGTTATATATTCGTTTATATACGTCGAAATTTAGCGTTATATATTCGTTTATATACGTCGAAATTTAACGTTATATATTCGTTTATATACGTCGAAATTTAGCGTTATATATTCGTTTATATATGTTAAAATTTAGCGTTATATATTCGTTTATATACGTCGAAATTTAGCGTTATATATTCGTTTATATACGTTAAAATTTAATATTATATAAATCTTATATTATTAATATTAAAATCTATTCTTCTTTATATAAGCTATAATATACTTTCTTTTATATTTACTAGTTATATATATTAAATCTTCGCGTTATATTAATTTAATATATAATATTATTAAGCGTTATAGTCTTTTATATATAATCTTAACTTAATTTTATTAATCTTAAAATAAATCTAAATAGAAAACTCTATTAAGACTTAATTTTTTAATATATCGCTTAATATATAATATTTATACTCTATATATATATAATTCTTAATAAAAATACGTAACTACGTAATATAGCTTTTTTTAAAATTCTTAATAAAAGTTAAATAAATAGTTAAATAGATTTTTATTAAATTAGAAGCTATAATATAATAATTAAAAAGTAAACTTTTAATTTTATTTTATTAAAAAACTTAATTAATTTAATTATAGTAGCGATATTAATATTTAAAAATATTATATATCTTAATAAACGCGTAATATTATATAGAAATTCTTTTATAATATATAATTCTCGAGATAATTACTATAATACTCGTCGAATTAATAATATAGCGTATTAAAGAAAATATTATAATCTTATTAATTAGTTTATTACTTTAATTAAATATTATAATCTTCTCTTATTTTTTAAATAATTAAATTTATAAGAGTAATTATAATAATATATATAAGTAAATAAATAAGTAGAATATCGTCGCGGCGATATATATAAATAAATAAGTAATTAAACTTATAAAGAGTAGAGCGAAGAGCGAAGCGGAGATAATTTATTCTTTTAAGTCTATAGCTTCTCTATTTTAATATACGCTATATAATAAAATAAATAAGAGATATTAGTTTCTATATTTAAGTATCTTTTAATATAAGAAAAATATCTAGACTTCTTATAAGTAAAATAGTAAATTATTATATATAATCTTTTATTATTAATTATTTTTTCGACGTAATATAGTAATATTCGCTATCTTCTATTTTATCTATTATTTATTAATAATATATATTTCTTATATTAATTAATTATCTTATCGCTAGCGAGTAAATTATTTATCTTTATTTTTAAGAAAGTAAATAAAGTTAAAAAAAGAGTATTTAAAGAGTCTAGTATAAAGAGTTATAATTCGATTTTAACACTTAATAACTAAGAGTAAAAAAAGCTTTATTTTTAAGAAAGTAAAATAAAAGTAAAAAAGAGAAGTCGATGAAGAAAGAAGAAGAAGAAGTTATCGAAGAGAGAGAAAGCTAATCTATTATTATTAATAGAATTTTAATAAAAAGACTTTAAATATATATCGAAGCTTCTATTATTCGTCGAGCGATTTTCTTTTTTATTTTAATAATCTAAGTTTATAATTTTATCTTATTTTTAGATTTCGTTAAGATTCTAGATCTCTTATTTCTTCTCTTATTTATTCTTTAATTTATTTTTTAATATTTAAGACTTTTAGCGATAGTATTATCTCTTATTTAAAAAACTTAATCTTTTTAATTTCTTTTAAGTTTATAGCTTCTCTATTTTAATATATATTAAATAATAAAATAAATAAGAGATATTAGCTCTTATATTTAAGTATCTTTTAATATAAAAAAAATATCTAGACTTCTTATATATAAAATAGTAAATTATTATATATAATTTTTTATTATTAATTATCTTTTTAACGTAGAAGTAATATTCGCTATTTTTTATCTTATCTATTATTTATTAATAATATATATCTCTTATATAAATTAATTATCTTATCGCTAGCGAGTAAATTATTTATCTCTACTTTTAAAAAGTAAATAAAGTTAAAAAAAGAGCGTTTATAGAGTTAAGAGTAAAAAGTTATAATTCGATTTTAATATTTAATAACTAAGATAAAGAAAGCTTCGCTTTTAAAAAAGCGAGATAAGAGTAAAGAAGAGAAGTTAATAAAGAAAGAAGAAGAGAAGTTATTAAAGAGAGAGAAGACTAATCTATTATTACTAATAGAATTTTAATAAAAAAACTTTAAATATATATTAAAGCTTCTATTATTCGCCGGGCGATTTTCTTCTTTATTTTAATAATCTAAATTCGTAATTTTATCTTATTTTTAGATTTCGTTAAAATTCTAGATCTCTTATCTCTTCTCTTATTTATTCTTTAATTTATTCTTTAATATCTAAGACTTTTAGCGATAATATTATCTCTTATTTAAAAAACTTAATTTTTTTAATTTCTTTTAAATTTATAGCTTCTTTATTTTAATATATATTAAATAATAAAATAAATAAAAGATATTAACTCTTATACTTAAGTATCTTTCGATATAAGAAAAATATCTAGACTTCTTATATATAAAATAGTAAATTATTATATATAATTTTTTATTATTAATTATCTTTTTAACGTAGAAGTAATATTCGCTATTTTTTATCTTATCTATTATTTATTAATAATATATATCTCTTATATAAATTAATTACTTTATCGCTAGCGAATAAATTATTTATCTCTACTTTTAAGAAAGTAAATAAAGTTAAAAAAAGAGTATTTATAGAGTTAAGAGTAAGAAATTATAATTTAATTTTAACGCTTAATAATTAAAATAAAGAAAGTTTTATTTTTAAGAAAGTAAGATAAAGAGAGAGAGAGAAGTTAATACGAAGAAAGAGAAGAGAAAAGTTATCTAAAGAGAGAGAAGACTAATCTATTATTACTAATAGAATTTTAATAAAAAAACTTTAAATATATATCGAAGCTTCTATTATTCGCTAGACGATTTATTTATTTATTTTAATAATCTAAATATATATAAAAGAGTTAATTTTATTAATCTAAATTCGTTAATATAAAAAGCGTATTCTTATATATCTCGCGACTTTTTATATTAAGAAGCGTTTTATAGCGTTATTAATATTAAATAATATATAATATAATAAAAATTAAGCGAATTTTAATATTAGCTTTTATAAGTAGAGATAAATAATAAATATATTATAATAAATATATTATAATAAATTTATAGTTTTTTATATTATCTTATTATAAGTAATAATAAATATATAACTTTATAAGAAGTTTAATCTTAAATAATAATTATATAATTAGAGATTTTCTAATAATATATATAATATCGAGTTATAATTTATCGAGCTAATAGAATATATAATTATCTTCTTATTAAGATTTATAATAACTTAATTATTATTTAATTATAATAATTATTATAATAGAGTTAACTTTTAAGATATATTAATAATTTAAATTATTATCTTTAATACTTAAATATTATCTTATAATTCAAAAATAATTATAAGATATATATTATAAGCGATAGCGAGAGTATAAGATATATAATAAATCTATTATAATAGAGTTTATTAGAAAGAAAAGAATAAGCGTTAAAATACGATAATAAAAATAATAATAATTAGTCTTATTTAAGCGAGCTAGTTAGAGCGTAAGACTTTTTACGTTAAAGCTATATATAGTATAATTATAGCTATTATTCTTCTTTAAGCTTTCTTCTATTATAGTCTTATAATCTTCTATCTCTTTTAATTATAATAATTTCTTCTCTTTAAATTATAATAAAATTAGATCTTAATTTATTAAGATTTATTTTCTAATCTTAATTATTAGAAAAGCTAGCGCCTTTATATTTATAAATCTAATTATAAAATATTATTAAGCGTTATAATCTTTTATATATATTAAAATCTTATAAATAAAGATTTCTTAAAGCTCGATAGTTAGCTTTCTAAAATAATATATCTTAATTAAATCTTAATTAATTAAGAGTTAATCTTATTAATTATATATATAAAGATTTAAATTAAATATTTTATTTTATTTTTAAGAGAGTAGATAAAGTAGTATACTTAGCTATATTATATTACTACGTTTTTATTAATCTTACTCTATTTATAGAAAGCGAAATAGCTCGCTAATTATTAAGCTATTATTTTAAATATAATTTATACTTATAATCTATCTTTAATAAGTCGAAGTATTATATTTATATTTAAAGCTCATATATAAATATAATTTTATATTATCTCTTAGATTTTATTTAAATTCTAGATCTCTTATTTCTTCTCTTATTCGTTCTTTAATCTTTTCTCTAATATCTTAAACTCTTAATAATAATATTATTATTTATTCTAAAATATTAACTTCTTAAACTTCTTTTAAATCTATATCTTTTCTACTCTAATATATATTAAATAATAAAATAAATAAGAGATATTAGCTTTTATATTTAAGTATCTTTTAATATATAAAAAATATCTAAACTTCTTATATATAAAATAGTAAATTATTATATATAATCTTTTATTATTAATTATCTTCTTAACATAGAAGTAATATTCGTTATCTTTTATCTTATCTATTATTTATTAATAATATATATCTCTTATATAAATTAATTATCTTATCGCTAGCGAATAAATTATTTATCTCTACTTTTAAAAAAGTAAATAAAGTTAAAAAGAGAAAGTTTAAAGAGTTAAGAGTAGAGAGCTATAATTTAATTTCGACGTTTAATAATTATAAAAGCGAAGTAAAATAAAAAAAAGAGAGAGAAGTTAACGAAGAAAGAGTTTTATCTATTATTTATTAATAATATATATCTCTTATATAAATTAATTATCTTATCGCTAGCGAATAAATTATTTATTTCTATTTTTAAAAAAATAAGCGAAGTTAAAGAAAGAAAGTTTAAAGAGTTAAGAGTAGAGAGCTATTATTTAATTTTAATATTTAATAATTATAAAAGCGAAGTAAAATAAAAAGAGAGAAAGAGAAGTTAATAAAGAAAGAGAGAGAAGTTATTAAAGAGAAAGAAAACTAATATATTATCGCTAATAGAATTTTAATAAAAAGACTTTAAATATATATTAAAGCTTCTATTATTTATAAGGCGATTTTCTTCTTTATTTTAATAATCTAAATATATATAAAAGAGTTAATTTTATTAATCGAAATTCGTTAATATAAGAAGTATATTTTTATATATCTCGCGATACTTTATAATAAAAAACGTCTTATAACGCTATCGATATTAAATAATATATAATATAATAAAAATTAAGCGAATTTTAATTATAAGAGATATATTATAATAAATCTATTATAATAAATCTATTAAAAAGAAAAGAATAAGCGTTAAAATATAATAATAAAAATAATAATAATTAGCTTTATTTAAATAAGCTAGTTAAGATATAAGACTTTTTACGTTAAAGCTATATATAATATAATTATAACTATTATTCTTCTTTAAGCTTTCTTCTATTATAATCTTATAATCTTTTATCTCTTTTAACTATAGTAATATAATTTCTTCTCTTTTAATTATAATAAAATTAGATCTTAATTTATTAAGATTTATTTTTTAATCTCGATTATTAGAAAAGCTAGCGTCTACGCTAGAAGCTTAATAATCTTAATAATATAATATTCTTTAACTTCGACTACTTTATAATAATTATCTTTACTTTTAATTTTTTTATTTATATATATTAATAGATTTTTTTATTTATATATATTAATAAATTTTCTTATACGCTATTTTTTTATAAATCTCGAGTATTATAATCTTTAATTATAATTTTAATTATAATAATTTCTTAATTAATAATTTAGCTATATATCTTAATTATATAAATTTATATTTATTATTAATCTAGCTCGAATTAATATAATTTAAACTCTATAAGTTATCTATAATTATATTAATAAAAAGAAATTATTTAATTAAGATATCGAGTATAGAGCTAATTATATTCTAATATTTATTTAAAAGATTATTATAAATCTAAAGAAAGTAAAGATAGATATTAAGAAAGTAAAGATAGAGATTAAAAATATAAAGATAGAGATTAAAAAGATTATTAAAGAGTTAAAATTAGCTATTAATAATAATATTAATATATTTTTTATTATTAAAAATTCTAAATTTAATAAAAAAGATAAGGTTTTTAATTAGAAGTTTTATAATAATAACGAAAATCTAAATAATAAGAATTTTATTTTATTAAGCGAGACGACTAGTTAAATAATATTAAATTTTAAAATTATTTAATTTAATAATAATTATAAGATATAAAGATTTAGCTTTAAATTAGAATAAATAATTATTAGCGATTATAAAGTAGAGAAATATAAGTTTAAAAAATGCGAGAAACGCGTAATTAAGAAACGCGTATCTAAGATCGAAATAATCTCGATATCTCTACTTATTATCTTTTACTCTATATAGATCTTAATTAATATATATATATTTAGATAATATCTAAGAAGCGTAAAACGACTATTACGCTTATATTAATAACTTTATTTAAATAAATTTATATTAGCTTTCGCTATTATAATATTCTAAATAATTTATTTATCTAAAACTATACGCTAATTTAATCTTAAATTAAGATTCTTTATTATTTTAAAATAATATTATTTAAAAATAATCTTATTTATATTTAATAAACCCTTCTTTTAATATAAAGCGCTTTCTTCTATTATATACTCGCTTTTAACGAAATATTAATCGAGTTATAGAAGATTATTAATTAATATTATATTATTTTTAATAAATTTATTTAAATTATAAATATTAAGTATATTAGATTATTTAATTTAGCGAAATTTATATTATTTATAATAGAGATTAAGAAAATCTTAATTAATAATCGCGATATCGAAGTTATTAGCTATATTAAGAAGATTTATAAAGAATATTAACTAAGAATAAAGAAGAGAGACTTAAATCTTATCTCTTAATATATTACTTATTTTCTTTTTAATTATATATCTAAATATCTTAATTAAATTATAAAATATAAGAGAGTAATAAAGAAGAAGTATATTAAAGATATATTAAGAGAACTTTTATAAGTCTTTAAATATATAATCTTCTTTTTTCTTTCTTTAAATTCTCTCTTTTTATAAATATAAGAAACTTAAATAATTATTTAGATTCTATATTAATATTTCTCTAGCTACTTAAAAGTTTATAATTAGAGAATTTATATAAATTTAATTATTTATTAATTAATAATAGCTAAGAATATAAAGATTTTTCTTATAGTATTTAATATATATATTATAGAGATATTAAAGCGCGATATAGTACTTTAAATTTCTCTTATAAAGATTAATATAACGAATTTAGAGGATATAACTCTTAAGAAGCTTTTTACTCCCTTTAAATTATTAGCTCTATAATCTCTAAATTAAGTATTTCTTAAAGCGAGCGATATTATTAAAAGTAAGATAGCGAATAAAAAGAATATAAATAAAAAGAATATAAATAAAGAGAATATAAATAAGAGAGAATACAAATAGAGAGAATATAAATAGAGAGAATACAAATAGAGAGAATACGAATAGAGAGAATATGAATAAGAGAGAATATAAATAAGAGAATATAAAGAGATAAGTAGTTAAATAAAGCGAATAAGAATAAAAGTATTAGATTAGATTAGAAAATAAAGAAATAAAGATTATACTATTATAAGCGAAAATAATAATCTTAATTAAATAAGATTTAATAATCTAATAATCTTATAATAGAGAAAAGTATACTTTTATCTATAAATCGATAGTTTATACTTTTAATTACATCTTATTAGCGTTATTAAATAAATCTTAATTAATTAAGATCTAATACTAGTAATATATACTTTTAAATTTCTAATTAATTTACGATTTATAGACTCTTCTATATACTCTACGATAGCGAATTTATATAGAATCTTATATATATAGATAGCTTATATTTAAGAACTAGTTTATTATATATATAAAGATAAATCTATTATCTTATATATAATATTTTTATATTTCAACTAGAAGCGTAATATTATATTTAAATCTCTTTCTATCTTTTAACTCTCTTTTAACTTATCTATTATTTATTAATTATTCTTATAATATATTACTTTTAACTCTTTATTATTATTTTATCGCTAGACTCTATTAATTACTTTCTCTTCGCGTTTATTAACTTCGCTATTTCGATTAAAGATATATTTAAAAAGCGTTAATATTACTTTTAACTCTTCGCTATTATCTTATTATTAAACTCTATTAACTATTTTCTCTTTGTATTTATTAACTTCGCTATTTTAATTAAAGATATATTTAAAAAGCGTTAATATTATTTTTAACTTTTCGCTATTATCTTATTATTAGACTCTATTAATTATTTTCTCTTCGCGTTTATTAACTTCGCTATTTTAATTAAAGATATATTTAAAAAGCGTTAACGTTATTTTCGACTTTTCGCTATTATCTTATTATTAGACTCTATTAACTATTTTCTCTTTATATTTATTAACTTTATTATCTTAATTAAAAATATATTTAAAGAAGATTAACTCTTTCTTCTATTAAGTACTCGCTTAATATAAATATATTAACGCTAGATATCTTAGTTAAATATATTAATAATTTATATAAAACTCTTATCTTTATATTAGATAGAAGAAGACTATACTTTATTATACTCTATATCTTATATATAAACTTAAAATTCTATTATTAATATTAGTTAGTAAAGTCGATAATTAAATAATAATAAATATCTATATCTATAGTAGATAACTATAATTTATATTTAATTATATATTAAAACTTATATATAGACTTAATATTCTTTTTCTAATATTAGTTAATAAGATTAATAAATAAATAATAATAATAACTTATATCTATAAGTAACGTCGATCGCCTTTCGATACTATTATTTATCTCTCTTTTAATTAAAAAAGTAATCTAATTATCTAGCTTATTCTTAATTTATAAAAGACTCTATATAATATATTAGCTTTAGCGCTATTAAATCTCGCTATATAAATATATAATTTCTATTATTAGCGTATTTATAGAGTTATTAAACTCTATTAAGCGACTTTAATACTTTAATTATACTTTTAATTCGCTCTTATATAAATTAAATACTATTTATTAACTATATTAATCTATAAATAATTATAATTAATTATTATTTATATTTAAGTCGTCGAGCTTATAGCCTTTTTAAATATTTATAAATATATATATATTCGCGCGTAGAATATATTAATCTTCTTACTAAATTATCTTTAAATTAATCGCTTATTTATAAGCTCTTTTAGATCTATATATAGTTAAGATTATAATTAAAAATAAATTTATAACTAGAATTAGATATTAATATTTATTATTCTATTTAAATATTTAGATATAATCTACTTCGCTTTAAAATATATTTATCTTTATTATAAATTCTTTTAAGATTAAATTTAATACGCGTAGCGGTAATATATAAGTATTATTAATAGTAAGTTAGCGTATATTAAATCTCTCTATATAAAGACGAATATTAAAATCTTTAATAGCGTCTCTAATTTAATTTATTAATTATTATTATAATATTATATTATTAATTAAAGTATTATATAAATTAATATTAACGATAGAGAGCTTAATATATATTCTAATAAAATCGTATTTTATTAATAACGCTTATTATTTTAATTATTTAGAATATATAATAAAGTCGCTTAATAATATAAGTTATAGAAATAAGAGTTCGATTATATATATTCTACGTAGACTACGTTTTATTAATTATTATATATTATAAGATTTATTATCTTATCTATTCTATAGCTTATAAACCTTTTATCTATTATTTATCTAACTTATACTTCTATAGCTCTATTATCTATATTATCTTCTTAAGAAATTTCTCTATAATTAAGATTAATATAAATTAGAAAATAATAGATAACTCTTATTTAATAATTAATCTCGCTTATTTACTTTTTATATAAACTATATAAAATAATTTTATTATTATACGCGATATATTTAACTTAACTTTATAATACGTAATAGAATAAGATAATTATTTTTATAAATTCTCTATAATTATAATTAGTCTAGATTTATATAATAATAAATAATTATAAAAAAATTAGTTTTTAATTTATTATAAGATAATTTTATTATATTACTCGCGATATTTATAACTTTAATTAAGAGCGTAAAGCTATTTATATAAGTCTTCTTTTTAAATAACTCTTTTAAGAATACCTCGCTACTCGAGAGAAATACTTATTTTCTCTTATCGATATATCGAGATATTAACTTTTAAGCGATCTACTAAAAAGCTTTATTCTTCTTCTTATTCTTATAGAAATTCGAGTTCTTATTATTATTCTTCTCCCCCTTTATATCTCGTATATTCTTCTTTCTCTTTATATTTTATACGCTCTTATTAATTAATAAACTTATAATCTTTTTATATTATTTCTTCTTCTACTTCTCGCTATTTTTATATCTCGATTACTTATTTTAATACTTTATCTTATTCGCGAAATAATTAAGAATCTTTAAAGATATCTTAAATTTATTAATAACTTCTACGCTAGCGAAGTAATTAATAAATATCTTATTATTTATCTACTCTATTTTATTATTACTCTCTTTCTTTATATTCTTCTCTCTCTTATAATTTTATATTCGTTTATATTACGCGAAAAGTCTCTTATTATAATATTAATTAATAATTAAAATTTTATATTCTAATTTATATCTATCGTTAATTTCTTTAGATATTAATATTTATAAGTAATTAGAAAAGATTATATATATATTCTATTATCGCGCAAATAATATTATTTATATTAAAGAATTAAAGATTATAAATATCTAATAATAATTTAATTTATAATATTATCTATTAAATTTCTTTAAGAAAAGCTATACTTATAATAATATTTAGATATAAATTTTTTAAGATATAAAGAGTAAATTAGAAATAATAATAAACAATTATTTAATATAATATTAAGGCGCTAGATCTAGATCTTAATCTTATAAGATCTAATAAATTAATCTTATTTTCTAATATATTTTAAGTAAAAATCTTATATTCTTCGCGATTAAGTTAATTATTAATAATATATCTATTATAACTCGATTTATATAGTCTTATTAACGCTTTTATTAATAATATTTTATATATTATAATTAATATTATAAACGTTTTATCGAATATCGCGAATTCGTTATTACTTCTAATATCTATATATTAAATTTATTAATTAATTAATTATCTTAATAATATTAATAAAATTAATATCGCTATTAACGCTATTATTAAAGTCTATTAAGCGAAGATTAATATATTTACACGCGATTTATAATTAAGTTATTAGATATAATCTATAAACTTTCTATATTTTATCTAATATTAATCTACGCTATAGATTATTAATTATATTAATATCTTAAATTAATTTTAGAATATTAATAACGTATTACGAAATCTTTATTATATCTTTTAGAAAAAGAATATATCTTTATAATTTAAGAATAGTATTAAAGTCTTATAATATATAACGAAGCGTAAATAGCGAATACTAGAAGAACTTTAAGCTCGAAGATATATAAAGAATATATAGATATTTCTCGAGAAATAAGATTATTAAATAAATATATATTATCTAAAATATACTATCGATTAGTTACGAAGATAAATTAAAAGAGCGAATATATATATCGTAATATATTACTATATATATACTTTCTATAAGATATATACGCGAATATAGAAAAAGTACTTAATCTCGTTTATAATTTATATATTATAATTATATAAAAATACGCTATACTTAAAGTTTTAGAATTTAGATATAAAATCGATTCGCGTTAAGATAGCCTTCGCGTTAAGATAGTCCTATATTAAATATAGCGTATTCTTATATAATTAAGTCTTATATAATTTTTATTTATTCTCTTATATTATACGTTCTATTATTTATAATAATAGAAACTATAGAGACTATAGATTAGTAAGTTTATTTTAAAACTATAGCGTTTATAATTATTTAATTAATTATTTTATTATTATACGATATATGATAGTAGAAATATAGATAACTATAGCGAGTATTATTTATATAACTACTATATTAATAATAAACTCTTTATTTAAATTATTCTCTTTTAAAGCTATATTATTATTCTCTCTTTTATTTATATCTATATATATTATATATAGCTTTATTTTTACTTTAGAGTATATCGCTTAGATATTAAAAGTTTTTCTAGCGCTAAAAAGTCTTTTTAAATTATTTATATATTTAGAAAGATCTTAACTATCTCTATATTAAATATATTTAATTATATATCTATATATCTATATATCTATATAATTACTTATATATACGTTATTTCTATATAATTATACTATTTACGAGTACTAAGTTATCTCTTATATCGATTTTCTCTTATCTTAAATAGTCGCGATTTAAAGTATATAAGTAAAAAGTAAAGTAAAAAATATATAGAAAGTACTTTTTAAGATATATATATATTATTAGCCTTCTATTTAATAATCTTTTACGATTATAAATCTTATATAAATATTATTTATTACTCTTATAATCGAAATATAGTTAAGAAATAAAATAACTCTTCTTTTTTACTCTTATTAAAAGTAATATCTACGTTATTTCGATTTAATAATTAAATCTTCGAGGCCGAAGATATAATATTATTATCTAGCGATATTAGATTTAGTAGCCTCTATATAATAATATCTATATTCTTCTTAATCTCTTAAATTTATCGCTAATCTTCGCTTTTAATATTCTTAATATCTACGCTTATAATTAGCTTAATCTTTATTAATATAATTAATTATAATAAGCTTAGTTAACTACGCTTCGAGATCTTTATCTTTAAAAATTAAATATTTTAATCTTCGATTAAGAGATTTAATATAAGCTTAAGAATATTATAATATAATATTATAATCTTTAAAATACTAAAGATAATATGATACGTTATCTTTATAAGACTTATTTTTAATTATATTAAGCTTTAAAAGCTATTATTATATTTTTAATATAGATAATAAAAAGATAGATTTATAGAAGTCTATAGAAAAGATATTTATTAGTTAGAAATTTACTTCGATAAGAGAATAAAGATATTAGATATAAATACTTTCTATAAGATAAAATAGATCTTATTTATCGTAATCGAGTTCTATAGCTTATTTTAAGCTCGACGTAAATCGTTATTAATAATATCTTTCTCTTTTATTATTATTTACTCGATATTAAAGTCTTATATTATATAAAGATAATAGACTTTAATAAGAGTTATAATCTTATATTCTTAAGAGATTATTAGATCTAAGACTCGTATTCGCTTATATATATTAAAATTAGAAATTTCGATATCTTATAACGTCTTCTTATATTTCTAATATTACTTTATATTAAATAGATATCGCTTAAAGATAGTATTTAATTTCTTAATACGCGTTTAATATTATTACTATAAAAACTCGATTTACTTCTTTAATAATCGCTATCGATTCTCTAATAAAAGCTATATTATTAATAAATAATATTTTAATATCTTTTTTCTCTTTAGATATAATTAAATTTATTTTATTAGATTATATAGTCGACTAGCGTCTAGCCTTTTAAATACTTAATAGAAATATATAATTTAATTATTAATTAAGTTAATCGTCTTCGTCGATATATTTATTATTCTATCTTCGTCTTATCTTCGAGTAATTAACTTTTTTTTTACTTATTTATATTCTTTTTTTTAATTAATTATTTCTAAACGTAACTTCTATATCTCTCGCGTTATAGATTTTTATCGATCTATTATAACGATTAAGATTATATTATTTTTACTCTATTTCTAATATACTCGCACTCGATTAAAGAATAGATTCTTTATCTTTTATCTCTTATTTCTCTTTTTATTATAAATTTATAATTTACTATATTACGATTTACTATATTATAATTTACTATATTATAAAGAAGATATTTAAGAATTCTATAAGTTCTCTTTAATATTAATAGAAGAGTTTATTATTATTATAACTATTTTTAATTATTTAAATCTTATAAAAAGTTTATCTTATACGAATTAGCTTTCTCTATTATAATAATCTTTTAAAATAATAAGATTCTTAATTATATCTCTATCGAGTTTATTTATATCGCGAGATATATTAAATAATTAAAAGTTAAAATTAATAATAATAATAAAGTCTAGATTATACTTATTATTTTTTATAGTCTCGCGATAGATCTTAATTAACTTTAATAACATAATTATTTATATATTATACTCTCTATTAAGTTTATCTTCGCGAGCGATCTATTTTAAGAATAAGAATATCTATTAAGCTATAGACTTTCTCGAGAGAGAAATCTTAATTTCGAACTTACTTATTATAATTAAATTATTTTTATTTAATATAATTATAATTAATCTTAATAGATATCGAGATATAAGAGTAATAGATAGTATAAAGAATATCGTTAAATCTCGCTAGCTAATCTTTAAGTATACTTTCTCTAACGTTAATTAATATAAGAATCTAATATCTAAAATAATTAATAATATATAATAGCTTATAGATAAGATTTAGAATAATTAAGATTAGCGAATATCGCTAAGAATTAATAAATAATAAAATATTAATAAGTAATTATTATTTCTCTTACGTATTACTTAGTATTCGCTATAAATATTATAAAACGCTCTAAAAAGCGAGATATAAAATCTTTCGCGTTATCTAGAATAAATAAATAAATAAAGCGCTTAAAAATAATAATTTCGCTAGAATAGCTTTACTTTATAACTCTCGCTATCTACTTATCTATAATAATTTAATCTTTATAATAAATAATATATCTCGAGAGAGTATTATTCGCTTTTTAGGCGATTCTCTCTTATTTTAGATTAGTTAATATATTATAAGCTAATAATCTTATTCGCTAATATACTCTTCTTTAATTAATTACTCTTCTATATAAGTTTTTAAATAAATAATTAAATTTCGAATAATATAAATAACTTATTTATTTATTTTAATATTATTATTAATAGCTTAATTAAGATAGATAATTATTATAAATATAAAATCTTTATCTAATCTAATTATAATTATAGATAAAGAAGTTAAAGAGATTCTTCGAGATAAGACTTTTAATCGCGATTCTAATTTAAAGAGAATATTAAAATTTAATAAAGATCTCGATAAATATAAAGTAAAGAGTATTAATAATAGATTAATTATTATAAAAGACTTAGAGATTAATATAGATTTAAATAGAGATAATAAAGTTAGCGTAAAAAAGATATAGAATCTATTAAAGTTAAAGAATAATAGCGAGAATAGATTAGCGATAAATATAGATATAAATACTTTATAAAATATATCTATATCTTAAATTATATATATATTAAATTATTATAAGAATTAATTTCGAATAAAAATATATTATTATATTCGAAAGTCTTATAAAGTTTTATTATTCTAATAATTATATAATAATTATATTATCTTATATTATCGAGCTATCTTTAGATTAATTTAAATCTCTTATTAGCGTATTATCTAATTAATTAATAACGCGAAGTTTATTTTAAATTAGCTTTCGCGATATTATAAATTAGAAAATATTTATTACTAAGTTTACGAAGTATATTCTTTTATTAGTTACTCGCTCTTTAGACTTTCTTTATATCTATTTAAATATATTTAATATTTAAAGAATAATTTTATTATAAGTTTACCCGCCTTTAGCTCTTAATTAATTAAGATTTAATTTTTATTAATTTATACTATAAGCGTTATAAGCGTTATATCTTTTTATATCTCGAGATTTAAAATAACTTTAATCGCTATCTAGCGATAATATATATAATTATATATCTATATCTATAGTATTAGCTCTTAATCTATAATTTATAACTAATAAACGATTTTAGAGAATTTAAATATTATTAACTATTATCGAATAATATTCTCGAGTTTAGCGAAGATAGAATATATAATTTTATTATCTTTAAGATATTTATATAGTTAACGTCTTAATTAATTATAAACTATCTCTTATACTTTTAATAACGCTATTAAAGCTATCTTATAAATATATATAATTATATTAAAGTTATTAATAAGAATATAAAGCTTAATAGTCTATATGAAGATACTCTAATCTATCTTTTAAATTAGACGCTTATAAATATAAAGATATACTTAATATAAATCTTTAGTCTTTCTTAAAAGCTAAGATATCTAGAGTTTAAATTAAATATTCTACTTTTTTAAAGAAATAATATCTATATTATAAATATCTATCTTATACTTAAATATCTAATATATATTAATATAAATAAATATAATTAGATATCGTCGATAGAGGAGAGAAATCTATTTAATAATAAGTACTTAACGTTCTAAATAAGAGCGATTATTACTTATTTTTAGTAAGATCTAATATAATATAATCTAAATAAGATTAGAGACGCTCTTATTAGATTAATTTATAATTATTTATATATAACTTCGAATAAGCGTAAAGACGATTTCCTTCTCTACGATTATATTCTTTATCTTCTTTTTTAAAGAATATTATAGCATATTCTAGACGTAGAAGAGTAATTATTAATATCTCAATTATATCGTAAAAACTTATAATAATAATTCGCTCTTTTAAGTTTATTATATCGACTTTAAGATTAATAATAACGCGAAACGCGTTAAAATTTAAGTCTAAAAGAATTAAATAAATTTTTTCTTTAAGATAAAGACGTTAGATAATCTTAATAATCTTAAATAATTAAAGTATAAAGATTATTTATAGCGATTAATATTACTTATCTTCGTATTAAATTAATTATCGCTATTTTTAATTATAAGCTATAAATTAAAATAGATTAGCGTATAGACTAAAATAGAGATTCTCGATAATCTAATTATTTTTATCTTATAATCTTAATTTATAAGTAGAAAGATCGTTAATTATCGCTAAATTAAACTTATTCGATATATAAATATTAATTACTTTATACTCTATTAAAGATATAATAAGAATAATATATGAATCTATAATAGGTTTAAAAGAAGAATAAGCGCTATTTTTATAATAAAGATACGCTTCTAAATAGAGTAAATAATCATTATAGTCGTAATCTATTAAATTTATATTTTACGCGCTAAAATCTAATTTATTTATCTTATTTATAGGCGAAGTAAGTTAAGAAAGTTTATTAGATTAAGCATATACTATAAATATAAAAAAGATTAGATATTAAGAATTTCGATAATATTTATTTATATATTATATATTATAGTATAAACGTTATAATAACTCGTCTATAAGCGAAGTAAGTTAAGAAGTTTATTAAATTAAATATATACTATAAGTATAGAAGAGATTAGATATTAGAATTTCGACGATATTTATTTATATATTATATATTATTATATAGATATTATAATAACTCTTTATTATTAAATAATTTCTTAAAGTAATATATTTAACTCTATTATATAATATTACTAGATTAAAATTATAATCTCTTATTACTAGATAAAGCTTTACTCTCTTAATTTTTATCTATATATATTTATCTTATAATTTTTTAATACCTTCTTATCGAGTTTCTTATTCTTTCTCTTATTACGCTTACTAAAATTATTATTTACTTAAAGAAAATTATTATTAATACTCTTAATTACGATTATTACGTCTTTATTAATATATTTATAATTTAATATTATAGAATAAATTTAATCTATTTTAGATCTTTTTCGTAATTTTATCTATCGCCGCTTTCTTAGTCTTCTTCTCTTTATTTATTATAAAATCTATTAATAGCGTTAATAGATATCTCTTAGAAGAGTATATAAGATATTAATAAGTAGTCTATAGTCTCTTAATAAAGATAAATCTTTTTAGCTTATTAAGTTTCTTAATAAATAAAGAAAGCGTTAACTTTATTAATTAATCGTTAAGCGTCTTATTTTTAGATATATTATTCTTCGCTATATAGATATTAATAATTAAATTAAATTACTTTAATTAAGATTAGATTAATCTTAAATAAAGATTTTTAGATTATTAATAAATATTAGAAAGATATTATTAATATAAGTCTTTATTTATAGATCTTTAAGCTAGTATATCTTTAGTTATAGCTAATAATCGCGCTTATATAAAATTTTATCTTAATTTATATTCTCGTCTATAAGTAAATAGCGAGAATTAATATATCTTTATCTCTAAGAGCGTAGCGTCGTAGTTAAATCTATATTATTAAATTTAATCTTATTTATCTTTATTAAATTCTTATTTATCTTTATTAAATCTTTATTAATATCTATTATTATCTTTTTAGCGATATATCTAGATAATATAATTATAAAGCTCTTTAAAATATATATATTTATAATTCTTTTAATAAATAATATATAATATTAAGAGAATTAAGAATAAAGTATACTTCTTAAATACGAGTACTCGCGATTTAACTAATTCGCGCGCTTAATTATTATTAAGTTAATAATAACTCTATAAATAATTAATAGCGAAAAATAACTCGAATTCTATTAAAGTTTTCTAATCTCTATAATTAGAAAAGAATAATTATTATTAATAATTAGAAAGTATATTAAATTTACTTTATATTATAACGCTAAAGATCTTAATTATATTATTTAATCTTTTATCGAGTCTTAATTAATTAAGATCTAACGTTTAATAATAATCGCGCTATATCTTTTAACGTCTTAAGATTTAAAATAGCTATAATCGCTATCTAGCGATAATATATATCTTTATATATTCTACGCTAGTAGTTTTCGCTCTTATTTTATAATATATAATTAATAATTCTAGAAAAATATAGCGTTATAAATTATTATTAAATAATATTCTTAAATTTAGCGAAGATAAGATATATAATTTTATTATTTTTAAGATATTAATATAACTAAAGCCTTAATTAAATATAATTTATCTTTATTATTATTAGAAGATATTTAATTATATCTCTTCTCTTATAATTAAGAGTATAATAAGCTTTTTAATTCTCGAAAATAATATAAAGTATATTCGAGTTCTTTTTAATTAAATCTTATTCGATTTTAATATATATTTAATATATATAGAGAGCGTAAGTTTAATCTTATCGATATTTAATATAATATTCTTTTAAGATATAAATATCTACGTATTAAATATCTATCTTATTCTTAAATATTTAATATATATTAGACTAAGTAATTATAATTAAATAGTATTTATTAAAACGCGTTAGCTAACGAAGTTATATTCTCTAATCTATTAAATAAAAGCTATAATTATTTAATTCTAATATAATATTATATAACGCGATTTAAACTATATTAGAAATACTCTAATTAATCTAATTTATTATTATTTAAAAGCTTTTAAAATAAAGTATAAAGGCGATTATATATAAATAAACGTTCTTTTTAATATCTTATTTAAAGAATATTATAATATATCTTAAATATAGAAGTTAAAATAGCGATATTTAACTTATTCTTTTATAATACTTAAATCTAAATTAATTTATTATCTTCGATATTTTAATCTTACTTTAAGCTCTTAATCTTAAATTTAAATAACTTATATTAAGAAATTCTTTTAATTATAATTTAATAAAGATAATAGATTATATAGATAATATAATAAAGATATTTAAATAATCTATATCGTAGTTATCTTTAATTACTTATTATTATATCTTATATTAAATCGCGAGTTTAACGCGCTATAATCTAAATTCTTTTAAAAGATTCTCTTTAAGTATAGAAGAAAATATATTAGAGAAATTATATTTAATAATATAAATATCTATTATATTAGCGATAATAAAGCTTTTAGCGAAGTCGTTAATTATTAATAAATTAGAATTCTTAAACTTAAAAACTCTAATTATTTTCGCTTATATTAAAGATAGAATAATAATATTATTATTATATATAATAAACTTATAAAACGCTTAATCTTTTAGATATTTATATAAATAAGAGCGATATTACTCGATTTAAATCTAAGTATAATTATTTATTAAGTATATAAAAAACTAAGAAAAGAGTTTAAGCTTAACTCTTTATTAGAGAATTATTAATTTTATAAAATAGTAAAAAGAATTTTAATAATAGATATTAAGCGAAAGAGAAGAGAGAGAATTTAAGTAATAGATATTAAGATAAAAAGAATTTAAATAATAGATATTAGAAATTAATAATATTTTATTATATATTATATAATAGATCGTAGATAATATTAATAATTTCTTTATATATAATATTACTATAGATATAATTATATAATATTATTAGATTTCTATCTTATTATATCTTATCGTAAAGTAAAGCTTTAAATATTTTTATCTAGATTCTTATTTATATATACTTTCTTTATATATAATATTACTATAGATATAATTATATAATATTATTAAATTTCTATCTTATTATATCTTATTATAAAATAAAGCTTTAAATATCTTTATCTAGATTTTTAAATATATTTAACATCGAGATAATAAAGATTATATAAATAGATTTAAACTTCTTAATATTAATAAAAAGCGAATTAAGAGTATTATATATCGAGATATTATTCTCCTCTATTAAGTTATTAATTATTAGATCTTTATTAACGTATAATCTCTATTAATATACTCGCGATTAATCGCTTAGCGATATAGCTTTAAGATATTATCTTATCTTAATTTCTACTTTATTTTTTTCTTCTTTATCTTATCTAATTTAATTTTAACTTTAATCTTTTTTATAAATATATTTATCGTTATTCTTCTAATCTTTCTCTTTTTATTCGTTATAAAATCTATTAATAATATTAATAAATATCTTTTAATAGAGCGTATAAGATATTAATAAGTAGTCTTCGATTTTAATTTAATCGACTTTATAATAGAGATACTACTTTTCTTTAACTCTTTAAATACTTTAATTCTTAATACTCTCGAGATATTTTTTAATTATATCTATATTAGCTAGCGAATATTTATATTATAAATAAGATAATTAATCTTATATTATCGAGATAGATAAGACTATTTAAAAGAGCTTCGATTATATTCTTAAACTTAAATATATTTATATTTAAAAATTTTCGCTTCGCTATAATACGACGATTAATTAAAGAAAATAGAATTCTTAATTTAGCTAAACATATTACTTAAGATTAAACTTATATTATTAACTATTATTAAAAGAACGTTATTTATATAAGTTAAGAAATATATTTATTTTATCTAATATATACTTAATTAAAGCGAGTAATAATACTTATATAAAATTCTATTATTATAATTAATTAAATCTATAAATAGATAATAAGAATTAGCGTTATACTTTTATTTATAAGAGCGCTATAATAAAACTTATATCTTAATCTTAATTTATTATTATTTAATTTACTTAATTATATTATAATATAAAACTTAAGTTAGAGTATATATAAGATAAAGAGATATAATAATCGAAGAATATTAATTACTAGAAGTATTAGATACGCGTAATTAAATAATATATTATTTTAATAGATAATTATTAAGAATAACTATCGAGATAGAGTTAATATTAATCTATAAAGACTTAATATAGAAATATTAATAATTTTCTAATACGCGAATAATAAAAAGAGCGTTAAGCTCGTAATTTAGATCTTAATTAGATAAGATTTAAATTTTAAAAAATTATTAAGCTCGTAATTAGCTAAATCTTAATAATATAAGATCTAATCTTTCGAAGCTTCTTTTATAAAAAACTCTTTCTTTAAATAATAATAATATCTAATATTATTTATAATTTATTTAATTATTTACGCTTAAATATATTTTATTATATTACTAATTATATCTTAATCTTAACTAAAACTTTATCTTATTAAATAATATAAGTTTATAGATTCTTAGATATTAATTACGTAATATTAAAGATAGCTTAATCGCGAGTATAAGATAGATTTCTATTAATAGATCTTCTTTATTAATTTTTAATATTCGTAGTTAAGATAAGTAATTTACTATTAACTATCGATTAATATAAAATATATAAATATTAATATATTATAGTTATAGAAGCCGCTATATCTAATCTAATATAGCGCGTTAAGTTTATAACTTTTATTATTATTATAATTAAATTTATATATTATAAAGATTAATATCTTTATTATAAGCTATTTACTTATATATAATATATAATTCTAATATAATTTTATAGAAGTTAAATAATATATCGAGTTAATATAATATAGCGACTAATCTCTTTATATTTATTAACGATTAGATTTAACTTAGAGGAAATTATTATTAATATTTAAATAGGCGATAAAGAATAAGAGAAATAAGCGTTTTATCGTATTATTCTTTATTTCTTAGATTAATAAGAGAGATAAGCGTTTTATTATATTATTCTTTATTTCTTAGATTATATATATAATTAAATATAAATTTTAACTTAAACTATAAGTCTTTTCTTATTCGAAATTCTAATTATAATTTCTATAAATATTATTATAAATAGAGCGTTTCGATAGACTCGAGAATTAAACTAATTATACTCAATAATATTTCTACTTAATTATTATTTTATCTAAAATATCTAATCGCTAGAGATAAGATTTAGAAAATAATTCTTAGAGAATTATAAAGATATATTATATTACTCGCTTAGTCTCTCTTTAAATTATCTATTCGATTCTTTATATATCTTTTATTATTAAAGTATTATTCTTATCTATATTATTTACTTATATTATCTATTTATACTACTTATCTATAGTATCTATCTTATTTAAATATAATATTATTTATATTAAATCTTATTATAGATAATTATCGCTTTCTTAATCTTTAATAATAATTAAAGTTTATAAGAGATAGTAGACTTAAGATCATATTCAATAATATCGATTTTATTAACGCGCTTAATATATTATTCTCTTTATTATTTAATAAATATAGCGAGATAAAATTTTAAGCTAGACTAGTTAAGATTTAAATTTTTTATTTATATTCTTAAAGCTTAATTTATATCTTATTAATCTTAATTTTATTAAAGATCTCGAATAGAAGTAAGTAGATAATATTTATATATATAATAATATAGTTAAAATTAATTTAAATAATAAAAATAGTTATAGCGAAGATTAATTAATTAAATTTATTTTTATATTAACTCTAGATATAGCGAATTCTTTATTTAGCTAAAGTTCTATAATATTATATTAAGATTTTAAATTTAATAATAATTATAATAATAGTCGCGTAGATCTTTAAACGACTAGCTTTTTTATTATTAATAATAGTTAATATCTAATTAATAATATTAAATATATTTTAAATTAATAGCTCTCTTTATATCTAAATAATAGATTTATATTAATTACTTATTCTATCTTTAAATTCTTTATTTTATTTATTAAGATATATTAATCTTTTATTTTATTATTCCTCGACTTTTTTTTAAATATATTTTTAATTATAATTATAGAATAAAGTAATTAAAATTTAAGCTTTATTATATTAAAGAAAGAGTTAATATATTCGCGACTAGTCTTTTCTTTTTTAAGATTTACTCTCTTAATCTTAAAGATAAATTAATCTTCTACTTATATACCCGTTAACTCTTCTCTTACTATATTTCTAATATTAAATATAAATCGATATAATTAGAACTAAGATTTTTTTATTATAAAGTAAGAGCTAATAAATTCGTAGCTAATTCTTTCTTCTTCGAGATTCTAATAGAGTTTACTCTTAAAGCGCTCGGCTTTAATCTCTTTAAAAGTAAAAATATTTATTATACTCGAGAAATAAAGAAAAATAAGCGAAATATCTATTTAGTTCGACGCGAATTAATAGACTTTAAAGAGTATTAATAATAGTCTTAACGCTTTATTAGCCGATTTCGATAAGAATAAGAATAAGAAGATAAGAATAAGAATAAGAATAAGAATAAGAATAAGAATAAGAATAAGAATAAGAATAAGAACTCGTTATTCGATAATTCTCTAAATAAAGATTATTCGATTAAGTTTAAGCTTATATTATTTAATAAGTAATATTATATCGAAGCCGCGAAGAAGATTATTAAATAATTAATAACTTTTTAAGAATATAGAAATTTCGCTTATCGTCGCGATTAAGCTTAATATATAAAGAAGTATAAAAGCGAGTATATCGATCTTAAAGTTATCTAAAAGTACTCGCTTAATAAAATAAATATATTTAAATAATTTAATTTTCTTTAAAATTATAAGATTTTATTATAAAAAGCTTCTATTATAAAGTAGCTATAAGAGATAATTATTAATATATTCTCTATATCGTCTATATCTTTTAAAATTTATCTTTATATTAATAAGTTTATACTTAGTTTAATTTAAGTTAACTTTAATTATAATAACTTCTTAAACTTTATAAGCTCTCTTATCTTCGCTTAAAATAAAATTAACTTTAATTCTTATTTATTAACTACTTATAATGTTAAGAGCGATCTTTATATAAAGAATTAGTATTTTATCGAAATTATAAATTAAAATAAATTTTTATTCTCTTTTAATATTCGTAATATCGTTTATTATTATTTCGAATATATAATAAATATACCCGATTTAAGCGTCTATATCGTCTTTTCTTATTTACTTATTATTAAAATTCGATTTTAAAGCTTAATTAATTAAGAGCTAATAATTTAAATAAATAAAATTATCTTTTTAATAATAGATTAAGTTAATCTAGTTAATATAATTAAGAAGATATTATATAATCTAAAAGTAGCGAAGCTTATAGCTAGCGTTTTTTATATAAAGACTTATAATATTAATAACGTATAATATTAATTAATAATAGCTATCTTATATTTTCTCTCTTTTTCTCTTTTAAAAGATATTTAGAAAGAGATTAATATAAAAGTTAAAAAAAGTTCTACGCTTCGACTTTATCGAGATTATTAGATTTTCTTTAATATTAAAGAGATAAAATAATAATATAAAATTCGAAAGAAAAGTCTTTTTAATTATCTTATTAAGTTCGATAAATAATTTATTAAGAAATTAAACCTTTATTATATTTTTAAGAATTATCTTTATATCGATATTAATAAGAAAACGATCTATTTATATTATTATAAGTCTCTTAAAATTATCTAAATCGCTTTAAGAGTATAGATACTATAAGTATTCTTCTTTCGCGAATATTATATTCGATTTTATCTTAATATTATATATAAAGGCTATAATCGCGAAGTTTATATCTTCTATACTTCTATATTATTAAAATAAATCTTAAACTTAATATTCGTTTCTAATAAAGAATTTATCTTAATATACGAAGATATTCTCTATATTTAGCTCTATAGCTTTTAAAAGAATATCTTTAACGCTATTAAGATCTATTCTTTTATCTCTCTAGATTTAAAAGAGCTTACTCTTAATTTAAATATTCGCTAAATTATAATTATAATAATATAATTAATTAATTATAATATCGAGTATATTATTAAAATCTATCTTTATTATAAGACTTAAATAAATTATATACTTTAAGAAGCTTAATAGAATTTATAGTCGATATAAGAAGAGATTCGAGTTATAAAGAAGATTATAAATATAATATAAGATAAATTTATATTATAAGTTTAAAGAATTATCTATAATCGACTTATTAATATATCTTTTTATATCTATTAAGTCTTAATTTAATTCTTTTATTAATTTCTATAATTTAATATAAATAAGTTTATTTAGATATTTAAGTAAATTCGATTTAAGTATTAATATAGATAAGTTTTTTAAAATATAACGAGTTTAATAATTATAGCGCTTTAACTTCTTAAGTACTATATTAATACTTTTAATCTATATTAAGAAAGCGTACTTTTCTAAAATAGAAGAGAGAATCTTAATATAAATAATACTTAATAAAATTTAAAGTTTTAAATCGCTTTAAGAGATTATAATTATTATTAATTTAAGAATCTTATTAATTAAAAATAATTTCGATAAAGAAAATAGTATTAGACTTAGATACTCTTTAATAATAAAGTCTTATATTATAAATATAAAAGCTATTTAACTTAAATAAAGATTAAATCTTTTAAAGTAAATTTATAATTTATCGAATATCTAATAGAATAGCTATTATAAACTTTAATTATCGAAAAATAAAGATATATCTTAATTACGATTACTTATATTATACTTCGTTATTTATAATATAATATTATTAAAAAAGAGCTTATCTAGATAGATTTTAATAGATAATTAAGAAAGTTAGCTACTATCGTATAGAGAACTAATATCTTTCTCTATTATAATTCTTTTAAAGAGTTATATAAAAAGAATCTCGCTATTAATAACGATAACGCTTCGAAGTTTAAGATACTATAGAAGATAACTATCTTTCTCTTTAATAAGAATAACGAATAAAGCGATAAGCGAAAGTATATTCTTTTAAAGTTTTATTATATTCTATTTATTATCGTTAGCGAGAAGATTAAGTAAAAGTATATTATTCGAAATATAAGAGAAGAATAAATAAAGATCTTTTATTATAAACTCGTAAAATATTACTAGCTCTTCTTCTACTCTAATCTATTTATATAGATATTAAATACTTAAATAAAGCGAAGATAGAGTATTAAATAAAGAAAGAAGATATAAATTTAATTTTAATTAACTCGACGCTATAATAATATATAATCTAGCGATTTATATAAATAGCGATATAAGAGTAATAAGAAGAGTCTTAATTATAAGAAGAGTCTTTTAAAATTATATTCTAAAGAATTAAGCTAAATAATATCGAATTAAAAAGAATATCTCTTAATCTTATTCGAGAACTCTAATTTAGATAAATAATTTTTATATTAAATATACTATATCGAGTAAAGATTTAAAATCTCTTTTTTAAATTTTTATTTAATTAAGTTTAATAATAATAGATAATAATATAGACTATATACGTAATAATAAACTTTTCTTATATATAAGATTAAGATATAAATTTTAATTAATTAAGATCTAATAATTTAATTAAGATCTAATAATTCTAAAATAAAAAGAGTATATAAAATATATATAAAATAATATCTTAAGATAATTAAAGATATCTATCTTTTTTTAATATAACTTTATTTTTCTTAATATAGCTTTTAAGTCTTTCTATTTTATATATTATAATCTCTTATTATATAAACTACGATAATCTATTTAAAGTAGAAGATTAATTATCGAAAATTTTATTTTTTATTTTTTATTTTTTATTTTTTATTTTCGTCTATTTTATACTATTACTTTATATTAAGATAATTTATTTAAATTCTAAAGAGAGTAAATTATAGCGCGTATTCTATAATATAGTTTAGAGTTCGAAATTATATAAATTAACTTAATATTAATAAAGTAATATTTAATTAAAGATTTTAAAGTTATTTATCTTAATTATAGTCTACTCTTTAATTAATAATAATAACTTTATAATAATTATAAAAGCTTTATACTTATAAATCTCGATATTTATATATATTACTATCTATCGCTTAAGTTTAAAATTAAGCGATCTTAAATTAAAAATAATAGATTAATTAAAAATAAAGAAACTCGCTTAGCTATTAGCGTATAAATATTCTATTTAATATTTATATTTACTTTATAATAGCTAGATTTACTTATTATAATAAATATAACTTATAAATAAAGCTATATATATATATAGATTATAGAATATATATTAATATAAGTAGATATATTAAAAGATTAAATTTCTATTTATAATTTATATAGTAAAGTAATCTTCGAAATAATAATTAATCTATATAGTCTAATAATTAAGAATATTACTTATAAAAAACTCGACTATTAATATATATATATATTTATATTCTATAATATATATATATTAAAATAACTATAGAAAAATAACTTTATTAATTAAAATATATTATATAATTAATATAATTCTTTAGAATAAAGTTTATATTTTTTTTTTATAGAAGTTTTTTAATTATAGCTAGATTTAAATCGTAGATCTTTAAAAGTAATAGCTCGATATCGAGTTATAGATATTAAAGTATTATTATAATAATATAAATAAGTAAGTAAGTATTATAAGTAAGTAAGTAAGTATTATAAGTAAGTAAGTAAGTATTATAAGTAAGTATTATATATAAATAAGTATTATAAGAAAATAAGTATTATAAGTAAGTAAGTATTATAAGTAAATAAGTAAATATTATAAATAAGTACTATACGTAAATAAGTATTATAAGAAAATAAGTATTATAAGTAAGTAAGTATTATAAGTAAGTAAGTAATTATATATAAGTAAGTATATTATAAGTATTATAAATAAGTATTATAAATAAGTAAGTAAGTATTATAAGTAAATATTATATATAAATAAATATTATAAATAAGTAAGTATTATATATAAGTAAATATGTAAGTATTTATAAGTAAGTATTATAAGTAAGTAATATTATAAATAAGTATTATAATTATAAGTTAATAAGTAAATAAGTATTATAAATAAAATATTATATATAAATAAATATTATAAATAAATATAGGGTAAATATTATAAGTAATATATATATAAGTAAGTATTATAAATAAGTATTATAAGTAAGTATATTATAAGTATATTTAAATAAATAAGTATTATAAGTAAGTAAAAGTAAGTAAATATTATAAATAAATAAGTATTATAAATAAGTAAATATTATAAGTAAGTAAGTATTATAAATAAATAATTATTATAAGTAAGTATTATAAGTAATTAAATATATAAATAATATAATTTCTTTATAATTATTTAATATACTTATCTCTTAATTAATTAAAGCGCTATAAGAGATACTTTACTTTAAAATAATAGAAATAATTATTCTATAACTCTAACTCTAATTTCTATAAAATAGAAAATATTAAAATAATATAATTTAATTAATTAAGATTATTTAAGTCGCTTCTAAATTATAATTATTAAACTTTAAATTAATAATAAATAATTATTAATAATTTTCTTTATAAAATATCGAATAGTTAATATTAATTAAGACTATTAATAAATAATAGCGAGATTAATAAATAATATAATATTAATTAAATTAATAGCGTAGAAGTATATTTATAAGTTATTTTAAATAATAGCTTAATTTACTTTTTAAATAACTATTTATAAATAATAGAGATTATTCGCTTATAGCGATTCTTTATATTAATCTTCTATTACTTATTTTTCTATCTTTTTAAAATACTCTTTATTTTCTTATATACTTTTTATTAATTAATTTAAATAATAATAATCTTAATAGAAAAAAGACTATCGTTTATAGTAAAAATTATATTTATATATACTATCTTATTTTTATATATTATCTCTTTTATATATTATTATATTTATATATATTATTATATTTATCTATATCGTCTTATCTATTTATATATATTACTATCTTTATATATATTATCTTTTTTATATATATTATTATCTTTCTATATATTATTATCTTTATATACGTTATTATATTTCTATATATCGTTATCTTTATATACGTCGTAATATTTCTATATATCGTTATCTTTATATATATTATCTTTTTATATATATCGATATTTTAATATACGTTAATATCTTTATATACGTTTTTATCTTTATATACGTTATTATCTTTATATATATTTACTTCTTTATATACGTCGTAATATTTCTATATATCGTTATCTTTTATATATATTAATATCTTAATATACGTCGATATCTTTATATACGTCGTTATCTTTCTATATATTATTATCTTTATATATATTATTATATCTCTATAGCCGTTTTCTTTATATATACTATTAAATTTATATACGTTATTTTCTTTATATAAATCTTCTTTTTTATATATATCGTTATATCTTTATACGTTATCTTTATATATATTATTAAATATCTATATATCGTTTTCTTTATATACGCTATCTTCTTAATATATATCGTCTTCTTTATATTTACTATTATCTTTATATATATTATTTCTTTTATATATATTATTATATTTATATATATTATTTCTTTTTTATATAATATTTCTTTTTTATATAATATTATATTATATTAAATTAAATTTAAATCTTTTAAAAGATTATAAAAATAATAATAAACTATTAATAGATTTAATATAAGAGAATACTATAAGAGATTAATATAGATTATAAAGTTAATATTAATAAAGTTAACTTTATTTCTATAATTATAAAGAATAATAATAGATTTAAATATAATTAATAGAAAAGTAATTAATAAGTAATTTATCTTATTTAAATTGAGAATTTAAATATTTAAAGAAGTTTATAAATAATATAAATAATATAAAATCTATTATTAAAATAATATATTAGTTACTTTAATAGTTTAAAAAAAATTAAATTAAATATTAAATATTTTAATAATTTTAAAATTAAAATTTAAAATAGTAATAATAATAGTAATAATAATAAATATTTTTATAAATTATAATTCTTCTATATATTATTATATTTCTATATATTATCTTCTTTATATATATTATTATTATTATATATATTATCTTCTTTTTATATATTATTATATTTTATATATATTTTTATATTTTTATATATCGCTATATTTCTATTTATTATTATATTTCTATATACTATCTTCTTTATATATATTATTATTATTATATATTTTATCTTCTTTATATATATTATCTTCTTTATATATATTATTATTTTTCTATATATTAACTTCTTTATATATATTATTATATTTTTATACGCTATTATATTCTTATATATTATTATAATTTTATATACTTTTATATTTCTATATATTATTATATTTTATATATTATTATTTTTTTAAATATTATCTTCTTTTTATATATCGTAATATTTAGTAATATTTCTATATATTATCTTATTTATATACGCTATTATATTTCTATATATCGTTATATTTCTATATATCGTTATATTTCTATATATTATCTTCTTTATATACGTCGTTATATTTCTATATATCGTCTTTTTTTATATATATTATCTTCTTTATATATATTAATATCTTTATATATATCGATATCTTTATAAGTTTATATATATCGATATCTTTTATATATATTAATATCTTTATATATATTATAATATTTCTATACGTCGTAATATTTTTATATATCGTTATATTTCTATATATCGTCTTCTTTATTTACGTCGTTATATTTCTATATATTATTATCTTTATATATATTATTATATTTCTATACGCTATTTTCTTTATATATATTATTTTTTTTTATATACTATTTTCTTTATATATATTAACTTCTTTCTATATATTATCTTCTTTCTATATATTATTTTATCTCTTTATATTATTTTCTTTATATATACTATCTTCTTTTTATATATCGTTTTTTTTATCTTTTTTTATATATATTATCTTCTTTATATATATTATTATATTTCTATTTATTATCTTCTTTATATATATTATTATATTTTTATATATTATCTTCTTTTTATATATTATCTATTAGATAGAGTATAATAAAATACGATCGCATTTCATTAGAATAGCTCTTAGCGCGGAGGCGTATTTCATTATAACTTTTATATTTAAATGAAATACGCTTTTTTTTCTAATAGAATTTCTTTATTTTTTTAGATTCGAATAGCCCTAAGCTAGGGCTATATAGCGCCCCTTATAACGCGGAATTTAATCTTATAGTTATTTTTTAAAAAAATGTTAAAGTCTATATATAAAGTCGTTTCCCCGACTCGTCGACGCTAAGAGAACTTTATATTATAATTTTATTTCTTATAATAAATAATTAATATAATTTAAAAATTAAAAAAAATAATAGTACTACTTAGTTGATATTATATATAAAAATTAAAATTTTATAAATAGCTCTAGAATTGATTTATTTAGAATTAAGATATTTTAAATAAAATTAAATATTTAATTAATTTTTTCTATTATTTAAAATAAAAAATTTGAAAAAAATATATAAAAAAACTTAAGAATCTTAGAATTTTAACGCATATTTTTTAAATAGATTTACTTCTATATTCGTTATTTAAAATAATAAATTTCTATATACGTATCGATTACTTTTCGCGCGAAGAGAAACCCTTTACTTAGAAATTTATTTCGCCCTATATATAAAATATATTTAAGAAACTTAAAAAAAAAATTAGTTATACTTAGTTAGCAATTTTTAATAAAATTTAAAATTTAATAATCGCGTAATTTTAGAGTTATAATCTATTAAAATAATACTTATTATCTTATATTAAAGAAATTATTAATATATTAAATAATTTATTCTCTTTATATAATAAAATAGGTGAAATTATTTTATTCTTTACTTACGATATAGCTATCTTAACTCTATAATAATATCGTAAATAAGAAATTTTTTTTAATTTTTAAATAAATAAGATCGAGAGTTCGAGTTACATCGTCGCCACTTTTTTAAATTCTTAAAATTTTTTTTTTTATTATATCGCTAAACTCTATAAAAAAAATAATTAATAATAATATTTAAGTTTATATTTTTACTATTAATATTTGAAAAGTTATAGATAATATAAAAAATAAGCGAGTATCTTAATATCTCTATCTAAAATCTTAACGCTAATAACGAATTTATAATAAATAAAAATATTTAAATAATATAATTTATAGCTCTAATTAAGGGCGACTTAACGATATTAAAACGAAAAGATAATTATTATCGAGTATTTAACTATTTAATAAAATCGTATATTAGCGTCTAATTATTCTCGAATTTTCTTTAAAAATAATTTAGATAACTCTAAGATTTTAACGCGTATTTTTTAAATAGATTTACTTCTATATTCGTTATTTAAAATAATAAATTTCTATATATATATCGATTACTTTTCGCGTTAAGAGAAATTATTAATCTAGAAATTTATTTCGCTCTATATATAAAATATATTTAAGAAACTTAAAAATAATAATAGTTATACTTAGTTAGTAATTTTTAATAAAATTTAAAATTTAATAATCGCGTAATTTTAGAGTTATAATCTATTAAAGTAATACTTATTACTTATATTAAAGAAATTATTAATATATTAAATAATTTATTTTCTTTATATAATAAAATAGGTGAAATTATTTTATTCTTTACTTACGATATAGTTATCTAATTCGTAGTCGTATTGTAAGTAAGAAATTTTTTTTAACTTTTAGATAAATAAGATCGGGAGTTCGAGTTACATCGTCGCCACTTTTTTAAATTCTTAAAATATCTTTTTTTTATTATATCGCTGAACTCTATAAAAAAAATAATTAATAATAATATTTAAGTTTATATTTTTACTATTAATATTTGAAAAGTTATAGATAATATAAAAAATAAGCGAGTATTTTAATATCTCTATCTAAAATCTTAACGTTAATAACGAATTTATAATAAATAAAAATATTTAAATAATATAATTTATAGTTCTAATTAAGAGCAATTCAACGATATTAAAACGAAAAGATAATTATTATCGAGTATTTAATTATTTAATAAAATCGTATATTAGCGTTTAATTATTCTCGAATTATCTAAATCCTTAGCTTAGAAATTTACTTCGCTCTATATATAAAATATATTTAAGAAACTTAAAAATAATAATAGTTATACTTAGTTAGTAATTTTTAATAAAATTTAAAATTTAATAATCGCGTAATTTTAGAGTTATAATCTATTAAAGTAATACTTATTACTTATATTAAAGAAATTATTAATATATTAAAGAATTTATTTTCTTTATATAATAAAATAGATAAAATTATTTTATTTCTTATTTATAATATAGTTATCTAACTCGTAATCGTATTATAAATAAGAAATTTTTTTTAATTTTTAGATAAATAAGATTGAGAGTTCGAGTTATATCGTCGCTACTTTTTTAAATTCTTAAAATATCTTTTTTTATTATATCGCTAAACTCTATAAAAAAAATAATTAATAATAATATTTAAGTTTATATTTTTACTATTAATATTTAAAAAGTTATAGATAATATAAAAAATAAGCGAGTATTTTAATATCTCTATCTAAAATCTTAACGTTAATATCGAATTTATAATAAATAAAAATATTTAAATAAGATAATTTATAGCTCTAATTAAGGGCTATTTAACGATATTAAAATAAAAAGATAATTATTATCGAGTATTTAATTATTTAATAAAATCGTATATTAGCGTCTAATTATTCTCGAATTATCTTTTAAAATAATTTAAGATTAATATATAATTTTATATAATAATATTTATGAAAATAAAAAAAGATTATTTAACGATATAATCTTAACGAAAAAGTAATTATAAATTATTATATTATTAAATAAAAATGTCGATTTAATATAGAATTACTATATAAAGAAATCTCGATAAGCTAGTATTTATTATTATTATTTAAAACTTATAATTTTAAATACGTATAGTAATAGAGGATTTTAAGAGCTATTTAGTAATATATAAATATTAAAAATATTATTTAGAGTTTTTTAATTAAAAATTATTATATATAATTATTAATAAACTAATAACTTTCTTCGTTATAATATTATTATTCTTTATATTTTCTTTAAAAAAATTTATTCTATAAATTTTCAACTTTAATCAAGTAATTTAAGGTTATAAAAAGTATATAATTTAAGAATTTTCAAATTTGCTACTAAATTGATTTTTCTAATATTAAG